>NC_057796.1:21277699-21278272 GCF_018294505.1 Triticum aestivum
GCTCTTTGCCGTCTGCGGCGGACGGCAAAGGTCTGCCGTTAGCCACTTAACGGACTGACAGCGCAATTATTGTCGTCCGCCCTCTTTGCCGTCCGCCGCGGACGGCAAAGAGCCTTTGCCGTCCGCCGCCAGGAAGCAGACGGCAAAGCAGCTGTTTACCGTAGCCTTCTTTGCCGGAGCCTTTTGCCGTCTGCGGCTGATGGCAAAGGTCTTTGCCGTCCGCCTTTCGAGCCTTTGCCGTCCGCCATGGCAGACGGCAAAGTAGCTGTTTCCTGTAGTGCTGGTCAATTGTTCAAATAAGCATAACACCAGCTTCATGTTTCTCGCTTTTGCCAAGTCATGCTCCATAAAGATGATAGTATCATCGGCGTACACTAGTAGAAAATAGGGCTTTGGTCACAGCGCAATATACACATTAGTCCCGGTTGCATTACGAACCGGGACTAATGTGAGCATTAGTCCCGGTTCAAATCGGTCCTTTAGTCCCGGTTTGAGACACGAACCGGGACAAAAGGGCATCGCACCCTTTAGTCCCGGTTCATGTCTCAAACCGGGACTAAAGGGCCCATTTCT
>NC_057796.1:21278366-21294115 GCF_018294505.1 Triticum aestivum
GTATCGCCATTTCAGTTTTGAAAAAAAAACAAAAGAAAATTTAAAAACATCAAAAAATAAAATCCTTCGAGATGTAGTTATATTACTACATCTACTAGTTAGAAAAATTAAAAAAATTAAATTTGGACATGTTTTGCAAAAAAGTGTCATGAAAAATTAAAACGGCTATAACTTTTGCATACGATGTCGGGAAAAAAACGTACAATATATCAAAATGTTCAGCACAAATTTTTTTAGAATCCTCAAATTCCAAAAGGAAAAAAAAGATATGCTCAAATTTCAGTTTTTTTTTGAATTTTGATTAAATCTGGTCAAACTATGGTCAAACTACTTATTCAAGAAGTATTAGTGTTATTACATAATTATTCAAGAATATTAGTGTTACTAAATAATTATTTCAATTTGTTTGAATTTTGGTCAAATCTGGTCAAACTCTGGTCAAATTGTGGTCAAACTATGGTCAAACTACTTACTCAAGAAATATTAGTGTTACTAAATAATTATTGTTTTTCAGAATAATAGTTTCAAAATCAAACAGTGAAACGTGTGACTTCATGCTCAAGCTAAACTCATGAGGGTTAATAGGAATCCCATTGAGGACGCGGCTTTTTTGCTCCTAGGTGCATATGCACCCATTGTCGAAAACACACATTTTGAAAAGTTGAAAAATTCGGAACAAAAATCCCGCGTGTATATCCGGACATTTTATGTCCGATCACAAGGTTTCGGTGAAAAACGACGTTTTTTGTGGCTTGTGTAAAAAAGATAAAGAAATGCCTCGTGAATAGTTAGAATGGAGCATCAGAAATTGTCTTTTTTACAAAAGCCACAAAAAACGTCGTTTTTCACCGAAACCTTGTGAACGGACATAAAATGTCCAGATATACACGCGGGATTTTTGTTCCGAATTTTTTAACTTTTCGAAATGTGTATTTCGACAATGGGTGCATATGCACGTAGGAGCAAAAGGGAATATCCCATTGACATCTTACTATTGTCAGGAAAACAACAAGTGCAGACTTGGAAACGAGGGGGAATAGAACCCGGAAGTTAAGCGTGCTCAGGCTGGAGTAGTGAGAGGATAGGTGACCGGCCTGAAAGTTAGATGATTTGGAATGATGAGGGGTGATTAGAGATTAGAGGTTAAATTGAGCAGTGATGAGTGGTGATTAGAGATTAAATTGTAAAATAATTCAGAAATTTGAAAATCAGAAAAAAAAATTCAAAAAAAATTTCAATTTGTTTTCCGTAAAATTTCCTTTAGTCCCGGTTGGTGTTACCAACCGGGACTAAAGGTGGAGCTCCAGACAGCAGCCACGTGGAGGGACTAAAGGTGGCGGGGGCTTTAGTACCGACCCTGTAGTCCCGGTTCCAGAACCGGGACTAAAGGCCCTATAGAACCGGGCCAAATGACCATTTTTCTACTAGTGGTACTGTAAGATGGACACACCTCCATCAACTAGATGAGGCACCAATCCACCTACCTGACCAGCCTCCTTAGCCCTTCCTATTAGAATCGCCAACATATTGACTACAATGTTGAACAAAATAGGAGACGTCGGATCACCTTGTCTCAGGCCCTTATGTGTCTGGAAATAATGACCTATGTCGTCATTCACTTTAATTCCAACACTCCCTTTTTGTGTGAAAGATTCTACTTGGAGACGTCAGGCTTGATCAAAACCTTTCATACGCAAGGCCTGTTGAAGAAAAGGCCATTTGACTATGGCACGCTTTCTCGAAATCCACCTTGAAAACAACTCCATCGAGTTTTTTCGTGTGAATTTCGTGGAGCGTTTCATGAAGGATCACAACCCCTTCTAGGATGTTTCTGTCCGGCATGAAAGCAGTTTGGGAATGCTGCACCACAGAATGCGCAATCTGCGTGAGCCTATTAGTCCCTACCTTGGTGAAAATTTTGAAACTAACGTTAAGAAGGCAGATCGGCCTGAATTGCTCAATTCTCATAGCCTCTGTTTTCTTAGGAAGCAGAGTTATCGTTCCAAAATTCAAGTGAAACAACTGAAGCTGTCCAGAGAATAAATCATGGAACATCGGTATCAAATCCCCCTTAATAATATGCCAACACTTTTTTATAAAACTCCGCCGGAAATCCATCCGGCCCTGGAGCCTTTTTATTTTTCATCTGTGAAATAGCTTCAAACACCTCTGTCTTCGAAAATGGGGCAGTCAAAATATCGTTCTCATCTGCAGCAAGTGGAGGAACATCCTCAATCCTAGACTCATCCAGGGATACACAATTATCCTCTGGAGGCCCAAACAACTGCTTGTAGTATTCGGTTATATATTATTTTAGGTTTTCCTGTCCTAAAATCGTTCCTTCGTCTTGCTCAAGCTGAAAGATTCTTTTCTTTCTGTGCTTGCCATTGGCGATCATGTGAAATAATTGAGTGTTCGCGTCCCCCTGGACAACTTTGCGAACCTTAGCTCGCAGCGCCCACTTCAATTCCTCTTCACGGAGAAGTTCTTTCAATCTCATCTCCGCATCAATTTTAGCATGAAGCTCCGTGGTCTCTAGAAGTGTGGTCTCGGCTTCTAAATCTAGGGACCGAATCAATGTAAGGAGCCTTTCCTTTTCAGCCTTATAAATCCCATTAAGATTCTTAGCCAACCCACACAAGAAACTTCTCAAGTGCCTTATCTTATTCTGCTATCGCTAAACCGAAGTCCTACCTCCTGCATCCTTAGCCTTCTCTTTCAAACCATGCCAATTCGAACGAAAAGGAATTTTTGTTTCCCATGTGGGTTGCCTCACCAGAGTTAACCAGTAAGGGCGTGTGGTCAGATATTCCGCACGACAATGCCTGGACTGTTACCAAGGGAAATTTCTGTTCCCATTTAACGCTCGCGAGGACTCGATCCAGCTTCTAAAACGTCGGGTTTGGCAAGGTATTAGCCCAGGTGAATTTTCTACCCGAAAGCTCTATCTCTCTTAGATCCAGGCTTTCAATAATGGTATTAAAGATGAACGACCACCTGCCATCGAAATTATCATTGTTCTTTTCCTCTCTCCTTCTAATAATGTTGAAGTCACCCCCAACCAAGATTGGGAGCTGCTCGGAACCGCAAATTCGAACAAGATCTGCCAGGAACTCTGGTTTGAGTTCGGGCTGCGCGGCACCATACCGCCACAAGCGCCCAATTAAACCCATCTGCCTTCGATCTAACCCGAAACTAAACAGCAAAATCTCCTATCACTACGCTTCGGACTTCCAGCGATTCGCATCTAACTCCAAGTAAGATCCCACCCGATCTTCATCTCGAAGGAAGGCAGTGCCAGTCAAAATTGACACCCCCCAATAAAGTACTAAGAAACTGCGGAGAAAAATTATCTCGACCAGTTTCCGAGAGAGCAATGAAATCCAACATATGCTCGATCGAAGCATCCGCAAGAAACCTTCTTTTAGCCACGTCTTTCAGACCTCTGCTATTCCAAAAGATTCCTCTCATATTTCATCATGAAATTTTTTTGTAGTACGGATCCTAGCACCCTTACGCATCACCGAAGCAGGGTAAATCTTCCGCTTCCACTTGCGTTTAGGTTTGTTTTGATCCTCCACCCTGTCCTCACAACCGGGCTCCGTGGACCTAACTACCTCAGCCTCAAAGGTACCATCCTCTTCCTCTGTCTCAGGAAGGGATGGTGCAAGATCCGCACAAAAGTTATCTAGCACCCTGACTCCCAACGCATCTATGTCAGAATCATTCATGGGTTTGACCGCTGCTAAGTTTCGAATTATTTCTAAAGCGCGTTCCACTTCCAAATCCAGGATATCATTTACGGAATTAGAAATATCACTATCATTACTACCTAGTGAAACTCCTAGTTGATTTGCATTATTGATGATCTCATCATTAGAAAAATGCAGAATGGAATTAGAGGTGTTGACCGACATACCAGTAGTGACCTCAATGTCACGAAGCTAGCTTGGCCGCCCTCATGGCGCACCGTTGCTGCATGTCATCAACCTCCGGGTGATTCTGGAGGCGGCAGCTCATTCGTCGCCCTCAGACAGCGGATCCGGAATCCCTCCAAAAGCAATGACCTCCTCCCGGGTAGCCCCGCTCGAGGTAAGGCCTCCAGCCTCACCCCCAACACACTGCGGGGCTGCACCACTCGAAGAAGCGCCAAGAGCAGCCGCAAGCACCGGCGAGGAGCTCCGCGGCCCCGTCAACGTCATCCGCGCCGGTTGCCCTGGGACGTAGGCGCGCAGGGGGAGGGGAGTGCGTGGGCCGCCGGCCCGAACTCCCCGCCCGACCCGGCCCTCTGCCTAGAGTGAGTCGCGGGCACCACAGCAGGTGCGGCCACCCTAGCCGCGAGAGGAGAAGAAGGGGCCGAGGCCACCTGCCCAGGGCCCCCTCCCCTAGCCACAATCGTCATCGTCGGCTCCCTCGCCCGGGATGAGACAATGGTCAGAGTGGGAGAACGAGGGGCCACCTGCCCAAGATCCTCCCCTCCTCCCTCGACTGAGGTCAGCTCAGCAACAGTCGTCTCTAAGCCCCCAACCACAGGACCTTCAGCAGCATTAAAGTCCAGGCTAGGTAGCGTGCGCTCAAACACGTCATCAGACTCCATCCGATCACTCCAAAGTCTGGGAGGAGCAGAAGCTGGCTCGAACGACCCAAATCTCAGAGTGTTCATTGGCACCGAAGAGGATGGTGTCGTCCCGTCCCCGGGCGTCTGAGAAACGGACCCGATCCGTTGGACAACTCTCGTCCAACATCATCCACTGGCGCCTGCTTAGCACCCGAACCATCATCTCCCTCGTGCATGTCCACATCAGTCCCAGCCATAGGCTCAGCAAAAAGATCGACATCATCAAACTCAATCTTGAGGTTGTAGATCAGTCCCCTATGTGTCCACCTAACCACATCAGGCACGAACTCAACATCCAGAATACTCACCAGTAGTCGGGCCACTCCGTTAGCTTGGGTAAAGGCCATATCCACTATGTTAGTTTTCCCAACCAAAATACACAAGCTAGCAGCGACCCGAGCATCCTGCAACAGCTTCGAGGGAGCCCCGGAAAAACATAACCAGACCTGAGTAAGAGGCTTGCCCTGTGGCTCAACCTTCTTCCACTCGTAAAATTCCAGGATACATTCTGTGCCAGGCACTCTGCACAACCCTAAACTCAGAAGTCGCTGCAGGTCCTCGACAGAAGGGAAGTCAACCTTATACATGTTGGCCTCGAGACTGATAAGCTCCCACTGAAAGTCACCAGGAGCTAACTCCTTAAGCCTCTGCACAATCCGAGTCTCAGACACATCAGCTTTGGTAACTTTCACAACCCTAGTGGTCATGCTCTCGGTCTCCTCTGTGATCTCCGTCGCACTAGGCGACTCAAAGAACATCAACTCAGCACAACACACTCCATATATCACTACAAAAAAAAGACACATCCGTGACATTTTGGGCCAAACGAATTTTTTTTTGTCATACATATGACACTTCTATGACGATAATTGTGACAAAACCCGGTATCATCATAGATGTGGTGGGCTCCTACTTCTAGGACAAAAAATCATGATAGAAAATGGGCTTTTCGTCCTGGGCGGGCCGGAGACGCAGCTGCATGACATTCTTTGGGCCGTCCATGACGAAAAAACCATGGTAGAAGCGAGAGCGAGGAAAATTTCTGGGAGTTTCCGGTTACGGTGGGAGGTCGGGGGCCGAGCGATGTGCGTTTCTCTCGTACACGTACGCGCGTGTGTGCGAGGCGTTGGCTCTAACTGAACCCGAGCAAGGCTTTGGGCTCTAACTGAACCCGAACGATTGCACTGCAGGCTACGCGTTACTGAACCCGAGCGATCGATCGATGGCTGTTAACTGAACCCGATCGAGCGATTCCTTCGCTACTGCTGCTAACTGAAGCCGATCGATGCTGCCTCTGGGATGAACAGTGAGCGTTGCGGGGGGGGGTTTGGATGAACAGTGAGCGGTGGCATTGCCTCTGGATCAACAGGACCCCGTGGTGTGGTGGAGGGCTGGATGAATAGTAGACGGTGGAGGGGTGGTTGAACAGGACCCCGTGGTGTGGAGGGCTGGATGAATAGTATGGTGGAGGGGTGCTCGTGGAGGGGTGGTTGAACAGTAGCCGGTGGAGTAGCGTGCGGTGGAGGCTGGATGAACAGGAGCCCGTGGAGGCTGGAGGAGGTCGACGGTAGCCCGTGGAGGCTGGAGGAGGTCGACGGTGGAGATGAACAGTATCCCGTGGAGTCCCGTTTTGCGGTATGCCACACCCCTCCCGATGAACAGGACCCCCGTTTCGACCGTAGGAGTTCCGTTTCGTCCGTTTTGTGGTACGCCACACCCCTCCCGATCAACAAGACCCCCGTTTCGACCGTAGGAGGTCCGTTTCGTCCGTTTTGCGGTACGCCACACCCCTCCCGATCAACAGGACCCCCATTTCGACCGTAGGAGGTCCGTTTCCTCCGTTTTGCGGCACGCCACACCCCTCCCGATCAACAGGACCCCGTTTCGACCGTAGGAGGTCCGTTTCCTCCGTTTTGCGGTACGCCACACTCCTCCCGATCAACAGGACCCCTGTTTCGACCGTAGGAGGTCCATTTCCTCCGTTTTGCGGTACGCCACACCCCTTCTCATGAACACGACGCATTCCATTGCCTCCCCATGAACACGACGCATTCCGTTGCCTCCCCATGAACATGACGACGATGCTGTTTCTCCGTTCCGACTCAGCCATGTACACAAGCCCTAGCCGTACGTATGCGCGAGTAGGCGTTCGAGAACCCCGCCCGTATGTACACATACGTGGCCGTATTTTCTTTCTTGCACCCTGGCCGCTGTACGTACGTGTACATGCTATGTGCGCGCCTCTACTACGACACGTACGCGCCTCTACTACGACACGTGCGCGCCTCTACATCCACCAGTATATATGTATGTACACGTTCGCGACCAGAATGACAACGCTACATACGCTTCGACCAGGTGGGTCCCGACTGTCAGGCACTTCCTTGCCTGCGAAGATGTAGCTGGTGGGTCCCAGCAGTCAGGGGCGAATCGTTTTTTTTTTGCCCGGACGCACTTCCTTGCGTGCGAAGATGTAGCTGGTGGGTCCCAGCAGTCAGGGGCAATTGTTTTTTTGCGAAATACGGTGGCCCGTCCGATGGGTCCCCGCTGTCAGGTGGAGGAATAATTATTTTGCACGTAATAAGGAGGCACTTCTTTGCTGCGGCCGTGGACCCAGCAGTCAGCCTCTCCACGTACAGTCCACGTCCGATGGAAGCCGTTCCTTGACCATGTTGACCACGCTGCGCCGAGAGCACCAGGGCGGTGAATGACGGCGAGGCCTAGGAAGGGGACGACGCGGAGCCGGGGAAGACGCGGCAGTGGATGCCGACGCGTAGAGGAGTACGAGGGTTCACTGGTTCGCTGCGGTGTGAGGCTGCCGTCGCCGCAGAATAACAGGGGGTGTGGGTGAGTAGAGGGATGGCCTGGCCAGCGGTTGGAGTAGTAGGGGCGGTGAGGTTTCCGCCGCATCGCAGCCGGCCACGGGAGGCAGGAGCACGAGGCACGACCGGCGCTGGTTTGGACGGCTGGAGCAAGAAGACCAGAGGTTGAAGAAGCACTACGGCCGTTGGATGGACATCGTACGGTCACGGGAGCTAGAATCGTGCATATCGACTAAGTTGACAAAGCCCTCTGTCCCCATCAACTTAGTAGGCCCACAAGTCAGCCTGCCACTATACTGGGTCCCAGCTAACAGGGGGAGTATTCATTGTTTTCGTGCGTAATAAGGAGGCACTTCCTTGCGTGCGACGATATAGCTGGTCGGTCCGAGCTGTCAGCGGCGGTAACGTTTTTTCGCGAAATACAGAGGCCCTTTCGGTGGGTCCCTGATGTCAGGTGGAGGAATCATTATTTTGCGCGTAATAAGGAGGCATTTCCTTGCGTGCGGCCGTGGACCCAGTTGTCGGCCTCTCCACGTACAGTCCACTTCAGATGCATGTCGGTCGTTGACCACGTTGACCAGACCGCGCCGAGAGCACAAGGGCGGTGGACGACGGCGAGGCCAAGGAAGGGAACGACACGGAGGCAGGGAAGACTCGGCAGTTGTTTCCCACGCGGAGGGGAGTACGACTGTACGAGGGTTTACTGGTTCGTCTGCCGTCGCTGGAGAACAACAGCAGGTGTGGGTGAGTACAGGGATGGCTAGGCCAGCGATGGGAGTATGGTGGGGCGGTGAGGGCTGTGCGGCAGCAGAGCCGGCCGCGGGGAGGAGGGAGCAGGCAGTCCCGCCGGCGCTTGTTTGAGCGGCTGGAGCAGGAAGAGCAGAGATTGAAGAAGCACGACGGCCGTTGGATGGCCATCCAACAATCACTGCTTGTGCGTCAACCTTTTTTTAGGAAAGCCTTAAATATGTGGAAAACAACATACAACCCATCTGCCATTATTTCTAATAATTTACAGCCCATTTGCTAATTATTAAGGTTTTTTTTGGAGCCCATATTCCTTTTGTTAGCATTACAGCCCATATTGTGGCCACGGTTAAAAAATTATACGAAATTTTGCATATTTCGGTGCGGTCTGAACTGTTTTTAATCCCGAAATTTCGACTCACATTCAAACTAATTTTAAAAATAAATGTATATCAATATAAAATCCAACAAATTCTCCACGCATAAAAATTAATGTAATTTAAAATCTCGAAATGAAAAAAAAGATATTTGAAACTAATTGCCGGTTTGATGTGTTTTAAAAATGTACAGCCCATTTCTCATTACTGATGGGCCATTTTCTCGGCCAGCCAAATGAAATCTCTCCTCGTCTTGAAAGATTTGCAGCCCAACAGGCCTGATAAAGCGACTTACTTGGCAAATCACAAAAAAACTGGGCTGTGGCCGTGGACCTAGCTGTCAGCCTCTACACGTACAGTACTCTTCCGATGGAAGTCGTTCCTTGACCACGCCGCACGGAGAGCACCACGGCGGTGGACGACGGCGAGGCCTAGGAAGGGGACGACGCGGAGCCGGGGAAGACGCGGCAGTGGAAGCCCGCGCGGAGAGGAGTACAAGGGTTCACTGGTTCGGCTGCGGTGTGAGGCTGCCGTCGCCGCAGGGCCTGGCCAGCGGTGGGAATAGCCGGGGGCGGTGAGGCCTCCGCGGCAGCACAGCCGGCCACGGGAGGCAGGAGCATGCGGCACGACCGGCGCTGCTTTGGGCGGCTGGAGCAAGAAGACCAGAGGTTGA
Organism: Triticum aestivum; assembly: GCF_018294505.1. NCBI lineage: Eukaryota > Viridiplantae > Streptophyta > Magnoliopsida > Poales > Poaceae > Triticum > Triticum aestivum. Next base: position 21,287,604 of record NC_057796.1, read on the forward strand.
AGAAGCACTACGGCCGTTGGATGGACATCATACGGTCACTGGAGCTAGAATCGTTCATATTGATTAAGTTGACAAAGCCCTTCGTCCCCGTCAACATAGTAGGCCCACAAGTCAGCCTCCCACCAAGGTGGGTCCCAGCTAGGTGGGGGAGTATTCATTTTTTGTGTGTAATAAGGAGACACTTCCGGTGGGTCTGAGCTGACAGTGGGGGGAACGTTTTTTTCGCGAAATACGGTGGCCCGTCAGGTGGGTCCCAGCAGTTAGGGGGCAAACATGTTTTTCACAAAATACGGTGGCCCGTCCAGTGGGTGCCTGGTGTCAGTTGGAGGAATCATTATTTTCCGCGTAATAAGGAGGCACTTACTTGCTGCGGCTGTGGACCCAGCTGAGACTCTCCACGTACAGTATACTTCTGATGGAAGTCGTTCCTTGACCACGTTGACCTCGCCGCGTTCCGTTGCATGCATGCGTCCATGGGCGTGGTGCGTCCCCACTGTCAGCCTCTCACGTACAGTCATCTTCCGATGACTCTCGGTTGTTGACCACGTTGACCACACCGTGCCGAGCGCACCCAGAAGACGGGGTAGTGGACTCGCAGATGGAGAGGAGTGGGAAACTTCACTGGTTCGGGTGCGCGGCAGCACAGCCGAGGTGCCACCCACGGGAGACAGGAGCAAGAACAGAGGTTGAAGGAGCAGGGCTGTTGGATTGACATCCAACGGTCCAGCTGCTAGAATCATTTGTTGATTAAGTTGAAAAAGCCGTGCGTACACGTCCGCTTAGTAGGCCCACAAGTCAGTCACCAAATCTGACGGGTCCCAGCTGTCAACGGGATGAATAATTTTTTTCGCAAAACAAGGAGGCACTTCCTTCCGTGCGAAGATACAGCCGGTGGGTCCCAGCTGTCAGGTGGAGAAATAATTTTTTCGCAAAACAAGGAGGTCCCTCCTGTAGCTGGTTCGAATCCAAACCTAGACTATGACTATATATGGTGGTATGCTACTCTGCAAGTAATGAAACTGACATATCCAACGTTCGCTTCTCCTCTTCTCTACTTACTCTGCCTAGCATCAGAAGCTCTGGCCGCAGCAACCATGTCCGCTGGTTGCTCGTCCACCTGCTCTTCAGCAGGCAACAACCAGATATGCGCCAAGTCGCCACCCATACCATCGCCTGTGGGTCTCATCACACACCCGCCGGCACGCGCACCGCAGCCGATTGCTCATCGCAACCCGCTGTCGTTGGTGTGGTGCCACTGCTGCAAATCACGCAGAGTCATCCGTCGCGTCTCAACCACAATCCGCAACCCTGGCCGAGTCTTCTACAAATGCCCGAATCATGGGGTAATAATATGTTTAAGTGTTGTTCTGCTGCTTTCAGTTGCTGATTTTTTAATAGTTTGGTTGATGATCTTCCAATTTGATTCGTGCAGAAAAGGGAAGATTCGTGTGATTTGTAATTTCTGGGAAGTTGCTGATGTGGGGGAATGCAACTACGCTGATTATTTGGTTAGCCGAGGAATCCCAATACCAGCAGGTTGGGGTGTTGGACAAGTAACTGAAGGAACGACAGAAGAGGAAGATGCAGAGCAGAAGGTTAAAGATGCAGTTCCTCTGATCATGGCCAAGCAACAGCTGCTGAACGGCCTTGACAGCAATGAGGAGATGAAAGAGCTTGTGAAGGTAATGGGCAAAATCGATGTGCTCTGTAGGATGATTGTCTCTTTATTTGCAGTATATGTAGCACTCGTGATGTATTCAGTGGCTACGACATGAGCACTTTGCTGAAACTAGTAATGAATGAAACCTGTGTAGCAGGCTGGGCGTAGTGTTGTGAACATCTAATGATTTCTATTAACGGAAATCAGGGGGTATCCCCTTTTGCTCATAAATAAATAAATAGCAGAGGCCCTTTTGGTAATAAATAAATAAATTAGCAGAGGACCTGTCGGGTCAGCTTTGTTCTCATTCGAAGACGTCGAGCAAATTGCAGTCCAACAGCAAACTATGTCATCAAATTCAAGTTTCACAGCCAAATATGAGTACAACTAAACAACAATGTCATCATGTTTTAGTCGTCATGCAATCACCAAACACAAATCAGCATACATAACAAGTGATGTTCTCACAGCAAAATACTAAACAACATGTTCATCAGGTTTCAGTTGTCATAGCAAACACAATTTCACATAGTAGATAAAAAAACGTCTTCTGACAGGCAAATACGACAAAAGCAATGTAATCATCATCCGCAGCAGCAGCATCAACATCTTCGCCATGTGTATCAGTCAGAATCATAATTCCCCACGGTGTCATCTTCTTCTTCGTCCTCATTGTCCTCGAACGTTGGCTGCTTCTTGATCAACTCTTGTATGTCCACAGCACGACAGGCATTCTTTTCGCCGGCAACATTGACGTGATGGTTCTCAAAGATATTAGGAACATCTGTGTTATCTTGTACATCAGGAGCAGTGTAAGCATCATCTTGTTGTGCAACTTCATTAAACGAATTCCTCTACTCAAACTTTTGCAATACTCTCCAGTCATCGCTACGTGCAAATGTGTCTTCCAAGAAAAATATCTGTGTTGCTTGATTTTCCAAAATAAAAGGCTCGTTGGTCTGGTACGCCACCTTGACATTGATGGATTTGAAATAATCATCAGCTCTGGGTTTTGCGATCCTGGAAAACAGGTTATACCAACGACAGCACAACAGAACCACACACCGATGATCCTCGAAACTGGAGATATACTGCAACTGAACAATGTATGTTATGTTAGCATACATTTCAGTTGTCTCTTTGTCATATGTATCCGTGCTCATGATGGCACTGTTTTGTGTCTTCCTGCCTTCGTCTCGTGCAAGGGTGTTGTAGCGCACATCTCTAACAACGCAAGATTCACAATGTCTTGCCCGAGTATCAGGACCCATTGCTAGTGAGTAAAGGGCATAATCAACTGCCTGCCCATCCTCCCGCATCTTCTTGACCTATGGTTAGAAAATAGACAAGCTGATCATCTTATGTACTCAATATATTAAAAAAACTGACAGTGCACTTCAAAAGCTTACATGGTTCTTGAACCATTTCGCAAATCCTGCCATAACCAGTTTGTCAATGTTTCTTGGATTTTGCGGCAGTAACTCCTCTTTGTAGATGCGGCACAACATAGTGATCGCATCAAACATCTAAATATATAAGAATGTGCTGCAAGTTTAGTAGATTACGATGTATAAGCTGTAGTACTGCACTTACTTGATATAAGGTAGTATCTCAGGACAGTTATTCAACACATACCAAACCATTTTGTCCAAATCTTTAGGTTTGTCCTCTTGTCGACTCTTCCCTGTAACTCGAACAGAATAATCGAAAACATTGAGCTCGTGATTGTCTTCACCCACCTCTTTGCTAAGCTGATCAGCTGTTTCAATGTATTTTGAGCAGAATGTCAACGCTTCTGTAGCAATGTAGGCCTCAGCAATGGAACCCTCAGGTCTAGCTCTGTTCCTAACATAGCCCTTGAAAGTGCCTAGCCGCCTTTCAATAGGGTACATCCAGCCATACTGTACTGGACCTCTAAGTAGTGCCTCATCAGGTAGATGAACAGCCAAATGCACCATCACATCAAACAAGGCTGGAGGATATATCTTCTCAAGCTCGCATAGGATAGTTGGTATCCTGTCTCTAAGACGCTCCAAAGCATCTATCCTGATATTCCTACTGCAGAGTTCCCTGAAGAATTGTCCCAACTCTGCAACTGCTCTGTATAAGTCAGGGCGGCCCAATCCTCTAAGGATAACAGGTAAAACCCTTTGAAGTAGGACGTGGCAGTCATGATTTTTCAACCCTTGTAGCTTGTTTCCATCTGCACTGACTCTCCTTTCAGGGTTGGAAGCAAATCCATGTGGGAATCTCACACGTGATAGGACCTCGCAGAATTCTTTTCTTTTTACCTTGTCCAAGACGTACACAGCTGGTGCCATATCCCATGGTTTACCTTCATCTTGCACCTGCAAATCCTTTCTGATACCCAGGTGTGTCAAATCAATCCTAGATTTTAAGGTATCTTTCGTCTTGCCTTCAATATTAAGATGTGTGCCGATAATGCTGTCACATATATTTTTCTCGATGTGCATCACATCAAGATTATGCCGCAGATCCAAATCTTTCCAATACTCCAAGTCCCACAAAGTGGACCTGCGGGTAAACAATAATCTCTCTTCTACCCAGCCACGCTTCCTTTTCCCACTACCATTACCAGGATGGTTTTCTGGTGTAATATGCCTGACCTTCTCTAATTCCACTTGCAACTCATCGGCGGTGAGCCTCTTTGGTGCATCACGGTTTTCATGCTTTACATTGAACACATGTCTTCGGTATTTTCTAAGATGCGGCTTGTCCTTGGCAAGGAAACGGCGGTGTCTAATGTAATAGATATTGCTAAGTATTGCGTATGACAGCGGATTCCTGTCACAGCGAACACATGCATTGTGACCATGTGTCGTTCGCCCTGACATAGTGCCCAAAGCCGGATAATCATGGATGCACCAAATTATAACAGCACGCAGAAAGAAATCACCTGGTGGGCTGCTATGTAGGTCTCGAGTGAGAACACCCTTCCATAGCCGTTGAAGTTCCTCCACAAGAGGCTCCATGAACAAATCAAAATCCTTTCCAGGACTTTTTGGACCTGGGATGAGCAAGGCCATCATGTAGTTTGATACTTTGGTGCAGACATTTGGAGGCATGTTGTAAGGGATAACAAGCACTTGCCACATGCTATATGTGGCGCTCTGGTGGCCAAATGGGTTTAATCCATCTGAAGCTAAGCCAAGTCTAATGTGTCTCGGGTCAGCAACAAACTCTTTGTGTTTATCATTGAAGCTTTTCCACTCACTACCATGAGATGGATGGCTCATTACATTCTGATCTCTGTACTCCTGGTTCCTAGAATGCCATAGTACATCCTCTCTTGTTTCAGCATCATGAAACAACCTCTGCAATCTTGGTATAATTGGAAAATGTCTCAGAACATTATGAGGAATCCTCTTCACAGCATCGCCATCTTTCCATCTTGATGATTTGCATCTCGGGCATTCACTTAAGTTGGCATAATCCTTCCAACTGCACGAAGGAAATTCTTCATTTTACTGTAGGTGTGTGGCAGCTCAGACGCATCTGGGAAAGATTCGCGGAAAGCAGCCAACACCGCATCGAATGATTTGTTGGTCATCCGCTCAGATGTCTTCACCTGAAGAAAGGTGACCATAGCTGAGAATACTGACAGCTTATTTCCTGGGGTGACAGCAATGTTGCATTGTTCCAACATGCGGGCCCACCATTTTTCTTCTGCAGGTGAAAGTTCACGGAATGCACGAGCATTTCGTAGCATTGTTTCAATGTTGGTCAAACTCACTGGCTCCACCACCACCACCTCCTCCTCCTCTTCCACCTGAGCATCAGGCAGATCAAGATGGCGATCTGCTGCTTCCACGTAGTCAATAACATTGACGTTCACAGCTTCACCATGATGAACCCACCTAGTATATGTGACCGACATCCCATACAAGTGTAGATGATTTTGCACAGTTGACTGGGGTCTTGTAACTGAATTCATACAACTGCTACACGGGCAGAGCACATCTGATTTCAGACCACCGTACTCAGCTCTGATAAAGTTCATGAAGTTTTCAACCCCCTCGACATATGCAGCGGAGAATTTTTGAGCAGAAGTTATCCAAGTCCTATCCATCTGTTAGACATACAAATTAGTTCTTCTACTAGATATTACAGGAAAAACATATATGCTTTTTTATGAAGTCTAGAAAAAAAATACCTAGGTCGATATCTAAAGCTATGGCAAGATATTTGGACGAGCAGATCTAAGTAACGAAATATATGTAAAGCTAATTCAGCAAACATATTTGAGTGCCAAATTATGGCAGGCTGTTTCAGCAGTCAATGAGGCCGAGCACACAGCCATCGAACTATCGAAGGCCATCGCAGCAACAAAGATCGAGTATAAAACGGTGTAGAGCTATTTCACCTAACAGATTGGCTACTAGACCATGGCAATCTACGTCACAATAAATATATGGCAGGATATTTTAGCAACTAATCGGCCTTGGCATGCCATCTCAGCTAAGCAGATTGAGTGCAGAACAGGGCAAGGAAGCTTCTTAAGCAGAGCATATTGACAGTAAACTACTTCGGCAAACAGTGAGATTAACAGCGTCTATCAGCTAACATTCAGCGCTACACCGACATGAACGGGGCCTCAGTCTAGAATACGCGTACCGTGGGAGAAGCTGACCGCCGTGCGTCTCCACACGAACGTCGCCAGCGGTGGCGGCGCTGACCGCCGTGCGCCTCCACAAGAACGTAGCCAGAGGTGGCGGCGCGGCTAGAGGACGGCAGTCTACGAGAGCGTACTGTGGTTGCGAGAGGATCGCCGAACCGCGGCGCTGACGTATCGGCGTGGCAGGGAGGGCAGCTTTGGTGGAGCGAATGGAGT
>NC_057796.1:21294322-21313651 GCF_018294505.1 Triticum aestivum
TTATTGGCTAGTTGGCCGAAGGGCAGTTGAATCGGATTTGGGGGGAATTTTTGGGTGTGGGGGGGAGGATTTTTGCGCGGTTGGCGGGGGGAGTTTGGCGCATGGTCGGTTTCTCCAAGTGCAGTCCCACGTGTCAGTGAAGAGGCAAGCCGAAGCGCGTTCCGTTTGCGTGAGCCGTGTGCAGGACCGAACGTGTGTGGGGTGCAAGGCGACCGCGACAGGAGTGCTGTGAGTGTACCGCCTTTTTTCCTTTTAAACTAGGTGCTTCGCCCCCTCAAAAGAAATTTTTTGTTGCTTCGCGCGATCCATCGATACTACTACTAGTAATCCGGTAATCCCGAATAAAACGGCGCGGCCGGGTCTTTTCCCGCGCGATATGCTGGGAGGTTGGCTTAGTTGGGTTTTATAGGACGAGTAATGCTACACCTACGTAATCCCAGTTACGTAATTAACGTAATGTGAAATGTGTGAGCTGTTGATTGTAGATTGGGGGGAGGGAGGGGCCCACCACCATGAAAATCAGGGGAGGAGAGAGACAGGTAATTTACGTTAACCCTTTCGTAGGTTCCCGTAGATGTAGAAAGATGTGAAATGCGTGAATGTGTAGTGGACGTACTATTGGAGTGCCTAAGATAATTTGTGTATGTATAGACCCTATGTGTTTATTTTACTTCGCATGTTAGATTTGTCTCGGTTCAATAAAAAGCAGAGTTGGTGATGATGGTGTGCTTGTCATCCTGCAATATAGGCCGTCCGATCTATATCTAACGGATAGGAAGGAAACTATGACAATTTTCCCGCACTCCTCTCCACATTTGCAGATAAGGCTTTCCCTCGTTCATCCTTTTCTCTCACAAGATCTTGATCTTCCGTGCAACGCACGGGCATCTTGCTAGTACTCCTACAATATGTATATTATTGTGAAAGTTCATATACACCGGCCGAGATTAATGCAAACACGGCAGATTTTCATTACATTTCGAACTTTTATAGGACAGAAAAATAAAAGAAACCCGACCCTAAACCTATTCTACGGCGGCGACCGACGTCCTCCATCTGCGATCTCTATGTACGGGGGCGGGGTTCAAGACCCGTGAAGTGAAGGTGCGGTCTCCGGCGAGGAAGAGTAGAACCCGGGATACGAACCGGCCAGTTGGCACACCATGCCCTGCTGCCTCCCATGCCCTACTCATCCTCGGAGGAGTCCCCGACCTTGGCGGTGCCGGACGTTGGACGGCGACAAGTAGGACGCGTGGCTGACGGTCCTCCCGTCGTCGGCCGCCAGCGTGGCCACCGCTTGTGCGGTCGCGTCCGCGTCCGGCTACGCCGCTATTGCCTCGCGAGAGGCGAGACTTGAGCAAGGCGGCGACCTCGAGCTTCATCCCCGAAGACAAGCTCTCCCGCAGAGCGTTCGCACTTGCGTTCATGGCAGATGTGGTGCCAGGTAGGCGGACGATGCGCTATGGTGTGGAGGTTAGCTGGGCGTTGCCACTTTAAGTAGCGCATTCCGGTGAGGCCAAGCATCCGGGTGTGTCATTAAGTCGCCAGAGTTGGTTCCTCGGGCACCGAGCCTCTTAACGACGACATACGAACGGACGGCATGAATGCGGGCAGCTGGCGCCGGCTGGGAACGCACCGCGCAACGGCGCGAGGGACGAGGGTTTTGGTGTGCCAGGGTAGTCAGCTGCGGTCGTGGCACCGTTGGAGATGCCCTTTGCTCACATGCGATCCCCGCATGTCATTGAAAAAGCAAGACGACCCGGCATGGTCTCAGGTCCAGAGGATGCAGTTGGCCGCGCTACACCACTCCGCGGACGCGTCGCGGCGCCCCGTGCATCCTCGACGAGCCGGGTGTTGGGGTGTGTTTGGATTGTGGCCAAAGTGCACCTTACCAAAATTTTGGTCATGACCCAAAGATTGGTCTTTGTTTGGATGGTTGCCATTTTTTTGGCATGCCAATGAACTCTAGCCAACTCTAGTTCATTTTTCTTGCCAATGTCGGCCAAATCATGGGCAACCAATACCTCAACCAAAATTTTGGTCATGACCCAAAGATTGGTCTTTGTTTGGATGGTTGCCATTTCTTTGGCATGCCAATGAACTCTAGCCAACTCTAGTTCATTTTTCTTGCCAATGTCGGCCAAATCATGGGCAACCAATACCTCAACCAAAATTTTGGCTACCCAATGCTTTGATGGGGCAACCTTGGGCACAAACCAAACATACCGTTAGTCGTGCCACAGCACTAACGCCACCCTCGGCACACTGAAACCGACCGTGTCTAGTGACGATATGAGCGTGTCGCTCACCGTGGTCGCCGTGTCCAGAGGCGGTTCTGGAGCTGCGCCCCGTTGTTGGCCCCAACGACCCACATGAACGGTTGTTGGTGGCGAGGAGGTCGTGGGCCAGCTCCTCCATTGGACTAGTCTGCGCTACGTCATCCCGACGGGTGTGCCCCACATGTCGGTTTCCCTGTTTTGCCGGCCATATTCGAGCGTCAGTGCTCCGCGTTGCGCATTAGGCCTTTCACTATGTAGGCCAAGCGAGACAACTTATTCTTTATTTGAGCCGTTCAAGTATAATCATGTGGCATTTGCTTATTTCTCATTCCTCTCCAACCCTCTTCTCCATCGATCATGTCGCCCTCCAGTCGAGTCCATCCTCCCGCATGCCTCATTTGAACATTCCGCCGAGTATCATTCGCATGTACCCACCCTAGTCCTCTTTCAATAGATCTCCGGACCCCGAGATGAAATCGAGAGGGAACGAGTGGGGGCACGTGATACCTAAGGCGGATTCAAAATTTTGAACCGGTGATCATAGCATCCGCAAATCATATATAAAGGGTATTCAATGTTGGTTTCATTTTTGAACGTACAATATACCCCCCCTATCCTTTCTAGTTTACATATAAGTTTTATGTGTAGTCAAAGTATCTCTACTTTGATCAAAAAGGTATCAACATTCAACAACGCCCAATCAATATTTTTAGATTCGTACGTACTCCTAGATTTGTACTCGAGATGGTTTCCAATTTGACTATTGACAAGATTAATAGTACATGAGATGTATAATGTGAAAATTATATCATTGGAAACTCCTTTCACATACGAATTTGGTCGTGTGCTTTGTGTAAGTTGCATGTCATATATTATTACTCTAACATTTGGTCAAAGTTAGCCTCGAAAAACGCATTAGACCCTGTATGCTTTGTGTAAATTGCATGTTATATATTATTACTCTAACATTTGTGTAAGTTGCATGTCATATATTATTACTCTAACATTTGGTCAAAGTGGTATAGTGGAAGTGGATCCTCTGACGTAGGTATCCCTGCCTTACCCTCCCTTTCGGTCACTTACTGGTGGACACCATGCTTGCTAGGCCCCGTATGTCAGTTACTCAATGGGTTCGGCCACGTCAGGGGATCCTCATCCGTAGTATACTCCCTATGTTTTTATTTACTCCACATAAAACGGAGGGAGTGGTGGTATAATAAATGACGCGGACGGGGGAGGGGAGGGATGTCGGTTTGCTCTCAACTGCGGCCCCACAAGCGAGCGAAAACGCAATACGAAGCGTGTTCCATTCAGTGAGCCACGTGGAGGGTCTAGCGTGCCGGGCTGCAACGCGAACGCGACAAGAGCGATGTACAGTCAAAACCAATTGACCGATCGTCACCGGAACCACTATTCACACCAGAACCTTCGCTGCTCGGCCTACGCCAGCCACTGCCCTAAAACCACACCAGCCCATTTCCCCACCTTTCGATCCCCTAGCCCGCATCAAGCGTCCCCTAGTTCGCCGGAAAGCCATGGTGCGCCGCAAGATCACTTACTACAAGATGATGACGCCGGATCGCCGCCCAGAAATCGCGGAGGCGGTCGGCGCCACAGACCTCCGTTCCCAAGCTCGCTTTGCGGTGGGCCAATCACCGAGTTCTCTGGAGCCAAGCTACGAGGAGGAGGAAGCCGATCCAATGTTCATCGCGGAGGTCGCGGCGCAGAAGGCCCCCGATGGGTATGAGACGATGGACGTCGACTTCGTGCCGGCGTCCGAGTCCCCCATGGTGCAGGCGGACCAGCGGTTCAACATGGCGATACTAAAGGAGGACCGGGAGGCAGAGGCTCAACTCGACGCGGAGCGCGCGCATGCCACTGCCATCGAGGCTCTCCTGTAGGCGGAACCGATGTCGTGGATGTGAACCGGGCGGCGGAGGCTCAACTTGAGGTGGAGCGCGCGGATGCCGCTGCCATCGAGGCCCTCCTGCAGGCGGAACCGGACGTCCTGGACTTGAACTGGGCGGCATAGGCTCGACTCGACGCAGAGCGCGCGGATGCCGCTCTCATCGACGCCCTCCTGCAGGCGGAACCGGACGTCCTGGACTTGAACCGGGCGGCGGAGGCTCGACTCGACGTGGAGCGCGCGGATGCCGCTGCCATCGAGGCCCTCCTGCAGGCGGAACCGGACGTCCTCGACTTGAACCGGGCTGTGCTCTCGTCAGTGCAGAGCGCCCGCATGCTCCGCTTGAACGAGTAGCTGGAGGCCGAGGACAACCACGGTGCGGAGACACATGTCGGCAGCGACGGCTGGTTCGCGCCGGCAGCCAAAGACGACGAGGCCGTCTTTTTCCGCGAGCAGTGATAGTTTTTCTTTATGTTGTTATTTTTATGGATCTTTTGCTGTGTAAAAACATATATTTGTTATGCAAGTCGCCTGACCCTTCTTTCCTTCAGGCGGTTGGATGAATATCCTACGTCTCCTAACCCTTCTTTCCTTCTTCCTCACCTCTTCTTCTTCCCCAACAGACCACTGCACGGGCCGTACGGATACTCCCCAACATGCAGTTGGATAAACATACTCTATGAACGAAAATTATGTGTCAGCGATAGGATGGCTGAGTTTGGTTTGTTCACATGCGACAACACGTGTCAGTGAGGGTGCGTTCCCTTGGTTGGGTTTGCGGCGTGCAGGAGCGCCTGTGTGAGGGTGCGGTGCGACCGCGACGTGCAGGAGCGACCGTGTGAGGGTGCGGTGCGACCGCGACAGCCGTGCGCAAGTGTACGTCCTTCTCATTTTGAAAACTTTAGGCAAGCTTGGCAAAAAAGTGTGGCGAAGTTTGGCAATGCAAGGCCTAGACCCAAACAGGATAAGTCGTACATACTAGGAGTACTAGTGTTAAAAAAGAAAGGCGGGGTTTTCCTTCGCGGGATTTAATCGATGCAAATCCTCGTTTCACGTGTCAATTAATGCGTATTTTTTTCTCCAAAGACCAAAGAGCTAACCATCTCACTCCTCATCGCTTGATTAATGCAGCGCCATGCAAACCAACCTTCTCACTTCCGCATGCATGCAGGGGATATTAATGTCCTTGGTTGCTAACCCCATCAATTTTGCCTCGATTAGTGTTAGTGGCCCTTTGCAAATTGTAATTTTGATATACTGGCCTTGTGTACAAAAAAATGGAGGTCGTAACTATATTTGACTTCCTTCCCCATTGCGGTGACGTCGACGATATCTTTTTGTTTGGTGGTTTGGCGAAGTGCGTTCGACGGAGAACACCATTGAGAGAGACCACGCTAAGTCGTTCGCAAGTGCCGCCTGCAAGCCGAGACAACCGCCTTATTTGCATCGAGGAAGTCCTTTACTAGTACTGCTAGGACTACTAGTGCGGTGAGATGGTTTCTCGAAGAAGACGATGGAGAAGCGGAGTCAGCGAAGAGTGAAATGATGGTTGCTTCGTCCGTGCTTTTGTGATTTGACGCCTCACTGCTTTGTGATTTGTGATAGAAGGGATATGGGAGTAGACTCTGTGCTCTATACTGTACTACATGCGTCCAAGCATGGGAGAAATAGGAGAGACGTTGCATTTTTCTATTCCTTCAATCAATCAATCAGGGAGCTTCGGTTCCATCTTTTTGGCTTTGGCAACACCGTCTACAATGGTTCCCACGATGCGGGACTGTTTGATTGGATTAAAGGAGAGGATTAGGCCCACCCCACCTAAAAATCAGGGGGGCATATATAGATTAGATGGAAAGTATACGTAGCAGCTACGTAGCCCTTTGTAAGTCTAGGATTAGGCTTCTTATTTTCGGAGGACGTTGTCCTGGCGGTTTGCTAACATGCGGTCCCACGTGTCAGTGCTTTACCAAGCCGATCCGCGTCCCACATGAGGCAGAACAACGGCAGAAGCAACACGTATTTAAGTTGAAGAAGACGAGGGAGAAGCGGATTCAGCAACGAGTGAAATGATGGTTGCTTCGTCCCTCCAACTTAACTGCGGGAAAGGTGCAGCTTGTGATTTGACGCCTCATTGCTCATTACTACGCCGGCGCCATGACTGGGGTGCTTCACCCCGGCTGCTCTGCACTGTATTCCGGTATGCCACGTGGACCCGGTAGCTTGATGTCCCACATGTCGGCGAAAGGGACTAGAAGATTTATGAAAGCGAGCGCTCCACTCTTACGACGGAGGAGTAGACGATACGACGGCCCAGTGAACTGTCACTTGTACTACTGTATAGTACTAGTCTTGCTGTTTTGCCCGATCCATCGATACAAACCCGATTAAACAGGAAAGGGCGGTATTTTTCGCGCGCGGTAGATGATACTGGCCATACATTTCAAAGGCAATTTTAATGTATGCAAACTGAATAATTATAAGTAACAATATGATATCTAGTAAAACTAAAAACACATATGATTTATTGTGTTAGAGTGTAGTAGTAGTGCTGTATTGCATAGTTGTTAGATGTAACATGCGAGAACGTGTAGAGATGTAGTTTTGGAGGGCCTACAGAGAGAAAAGCGTAATACGGTCACTGAACTTCAGAATAAGCTGATTACGGTCGCTATATACGTTTTGCGGTGATTATACGGTCACTTGCTCACAGTTCCACATCGGATTGCACTCTGTTGACCGGCCAAATAGTCTGCATGGCGCCATGTTGACTAGTTAAATTGACCATGTTCCTTGTGGGTCCCACCTGTCAGTTCGCATAGGCAAAAGGTCAGATAAACATAAATTTACGCAAGCGCGACAAGGCTCCAACCCGTGCGCGGGAATCACCTGGTTGTGTATGTGTCTGTCAGGGCCTGATGTGTGCGCATGCACGTGTAGGTCGAGCACTTGAGCGTGAGAGTGTGTGTTGGTCGTGTGGTGTACTGGTGTGTGCATGCATGCGGGCGTGTGTGCGTGTGAGTGTTGCGTGCGTGCGCGGCTGCGTGTGTACGTGTGAGTGTTGCGTGCGTGCGTGGGTGCATGTGTTTGTGTGAGTGTTGCGTGGATGCAGTTCGTGTGCAGGCGTGCGTGTGTGTGTATAATCACCACACCAGCTCCTGTGTGTTAAAACAGACGGCTCAGCATACCAATACAAGGCCACCTTGTCCGCTGTGCCCGCGGTCATGACTTCGAACCATCGTCCAAATATTTTTTTTGTCGTTTGTATGACTTGTTTATCTTTTTTGCAAATGTGGAGAGGTGTGTGGTTACCTTTTTGCAAAATTGCCATAGTTTCTTTCCTATCCGTCAGATATAAATCGGACGGCCTATATTGCAGGATGGCAGGCACACCATCATCACAAACTCTGTTTTTTATAAGAGTGTATTTTATGTATTTTATAAGAGTGTAGATGTAGAGTAGATACAAGTCGACAGGTTGGCACGATGGTAGTGAGATAATGTGATGCAACACTAGAGGTGTCACGTGGAGCGTTTAGCTGGTCAACTAGTCATGTCATGAGCAAATGCAGAGTTGTATGGTGAGCCCGTGACTGTATAATAACCACTAAACATAAATGGTGACCGTAATGAGTGGATTCTGAAGTCCAATGTATGTATCGTGCTTTCGCTTCAAACACAATGATCGTCATTGCATATATCGCGAGAGAAAGATGAAACATGCGTGAATTTTCTGGGGGCTTACTTTTAGAGGACCTAGAGATAGTTTTGTGTGCATACGTGAAAGGGGTGTACAGGGGGGGTATGCGATGGAGAGAGAGATGCTCTTCATTTCTCTTTATTATGACTAACTTTGTATATAGTATAAAAATATACAAATTCACAGTGCGGAATAAATATCATTGTGGGCACCATGCATTGCAAATTAGCGTTCGTACTCCTCCATATAACTTTGTAATGTTGTATATATGTAGAAACTCTCAAATAATTTTTTAGCCACACTTTATTCAAAAGGAATGTTGTATGCGAAATAAACGTGAAGAGAGGGATTTTTAGATCAATGGGGTACGTGATGTAACATGTGTGAATGTGTAGTTGATGCATTAGGCGGGGCCTAGAGAGGTATGTGTGTGTATTACGTATTCGAGAGAGGCATGGATAGAGGGGCCGACGGGGGGGGCGTGGGAGAGATTGCACGAGAAATGAGAGTGGTCTAGAGAGAGAGAGAGACGAATATGACGTCACGACGAGAGATTCCATTCCCTTGAGTGTTTATATGCAAGGGGGGAGGGAATAGAGGCACCCGGAGAAATTTTCTGTGTGTGTGGTGTTTGTGTTGGTATGTGTGGGTGTGAGAAGATAATGAGACGTGGGGGCAGAGGGTGTGTCACCGCGTGAGGTCCGGTGGGTCGAGGTGAGGCCCTTCGTTCGGTTCCGACCTGCGCCACATTGGTCGGCCCGTGACGCATTTAGGAAGACCCATGGATGACTAGTCGTACAAGACAAAGATAGCAGACTTGTGAAGGACTCTATGTTCACTGACAAAGCCGGCTAGGATTTGTAACCCTAGGTTCTCGTACTAAGATAACCCCTTTATCTCTGATATTACTATTCATCCAACCTAACTTTAAGGGGCATCCTACAGAATGCTCTGCTAGAATCATACTCGTCGATTAGGAAGAGAGGTGTGAGACAATGCGCGAGAAACAGGCGTAAAGATAATGTGCGTACATGAGACACGTAGGCAGGTCCATGTATATAGAAAGGGTCGATGAGGATTGTGCGTGTGTATGTTTGCGAGAGGAAGAGTGCTTGTGATAAAGGTTAGTGAAAAAAGTTGTAAATGGTTACGAGAGGGAGGGAGGGTTATATCTAGAGCATGTGTGCGAGAAAGACACCTCGGGAGAGAGTGTGTGAGCATGTGTGAGAGACCACCGATGGAGAGTGAAACTACACGTAAAAGACTGCTCTACACATTGATTAAAGATATAAATTGTATCCAAATATTAGGATGGGATCATGACATTTGCAATTCACGTAAGGAGCGGTCATTGATCCATCAGACATCTAGATTCTATCGAATTTGAGCATGTCTATGTTATTAATCGACACAATTGATCCACATAGTTAGTATTTTGAACTCCAGACAATGCATCGCTTTAGCAATCGAATATAAACATGAGTATAGTTCATGTTGTGTGTGTAAAGCACATTATACATACGAAAGTTACACAATGGACATTATAAATAGCTACCTATGAACTAGCATACATTTGAATTCAACTTAAGGTGGTTTAAAAAATCAAATTCAACATGAAGTCCATTCAATTATTTGAATTTGATATCATGGCATTTGTAAACCATACCTAAATTATGGGGGCACCAATCTTTGCTCTGATTTTGTACATAATAGCATATGTAGTCGTGTACAAAATAGATTCAAATTTAGCTCCTCCATTCCAAAATAATCGTAGTTATAGGATTTTCAAGTGTCAAAATTTCAAAAAGAAGCGGATAATTTAATGAGGTTTTCAAACATACAAGGTCAAATATAACGTTGTCTATTTAGGTCAATCCTCATAGTTCAAGAGTACTCTAAACGTGAATGCTTGTGTTTCAAAATTTCGAACGAAGCGCCAAAAGAGCCTCTACTCGCCCGAAACCGTGTGAGACCAATGTTTGGTAGTACAAGGAAATTACTTTTTTAATAACTCCGACCCGTGAAACCTATCGGCCCGACGTCCAAAGGTCTAAACCGGGGTAGGTTTGTCGCTTCATCTAGACGCCACGCAACCGCATCCGAAAAACATTCATACACAATGGCCGCCTAAGCACACATGCGCGCGGCCGAAATCGCTCCCGCCCACTATTTGGGACACCTGGGATTAACATCCTACCCCCGACCCACAGTAGGTCCGAAATTTAAGAGAGGGGCAAAGTTTGTACTTTCCCCAAATTTCAAACAAGCGCGTCCCATCTTCTGTTAAAAAAAGCCAAAATCGAGCGCGCCCCAGACCGAAACATGGTTCCCCCCACCCGTCCGATTCCCCATTCGTACTCCGTGGGCGCCAAAACTACGTCTCCACCAGCCGCGAAACCCCGGCGTCCTCCGTCTGCCACCCCATCCCACCCATCAACCGCCGCCCTCCTCCATCACGCTGGAGCCGATACCCCGACGTCGTCGTCCACCGCAACCTCAACCGCAACGCCCTCCACGGCTAGTAGTTGAAGCCGAGGCCGAGCCGTCCGTACCTGAGCCAGTTTAACCACGCCGTCCTGCGCCTCACCGCTGCCGCTCCAACTTCGCCACCCTCCACCGCACCGGAGCTGTTCCTGCTACGGCGTCCTTCGCCGCCTCGGATCTGCTTCCCCTCCTCCGACATACGGCCACGGCAACACAGTCAACAATTTGGCCATGGGTTCGTCCAAGCCTGCACCCTCCAGAACATCGGTTTCCCCGGTAAAAAGAAGAAGATCGGCGCGACATGTGGAGGTGACCACACCGGCGACCAAAAAAGGTACTCCTCTTCCCTTATTCGTGCAAATCATACGTCTCTGCTTGCACGGTATTCATCCCACAAAAGACACTAGTTGACCGCTTCTTCTTGATACTAGATGTTCCTAGTAACTCGCGATGCACAAGGTTTCTCCTCATATACTATTTCACCTTAGCTAGAGGTCCGTCGCCCCCCCTGAATTTCAATTTCTGGCCAGTTGATTCCCAATTAACGGAAGCATTCCCCGGCGTAACAGGCGCTAGTACGCCTATTACATCGGGGAAGCAGCGCCTTGGTGTTTATCTTAGGGGCGTGTGCGGCCTAGAGCTACGGGCGCCCGATCTGGAGGTCGGCCGGGATTAAAGGGATGGCCTGGGGGCGCTGCCAAGCACGGCGGTGGTGTGAGGTCGATGGGAGGGCGGGGTGGCGGAGGCAGGGGTCTGGGCCGGTGGTCGCTGGCGGTTCGAGAAAGATCGTCAACAGTGACTGGCGGGAGGTAGACGAAGGCCATCTGCCCGTTCCTTATAGATCGGACGGTTCATTAAAAAAATCGACTGACCTATTTATTTTCAGTCGACTGTTATCTTAGATATGACCACATGTGGTGGTGTGCTGGAGGAGTACCTGCATTTCCTGTGCTCATATATTACAAAATCATACGGAGTAGAATCTAATTTTGTTTGCCATGCAATGTTGTAGAGCTATCATATGTCTCCTGTCATTTATTTTTCAGCCACCTGCTATCAGCTACTTTTACAGTGCACTAGTTGTGCACACACTTCACCCTTACTATCACTATTGTGTTTTTATGCAAGGGTATTTCAGACTCTGCTGCCATGAGAGAAGCCAAAAAATAAAGAGAGAAGTCGCTCTAGCTTCGTGTGCGGTTAGGCAAGACACGTTACAGCGCTATAAAGGGTGCAGTGTCAGCAGATGGAGACGGTAAACATAGCTCTGGAGTTGATGACCTCGCTCGCAATGAACCACCATCCCAGGTGCTTGCTTTAACATCGCGGTGTCATATGTGGTTGCATGTTCCATATGGTGTCTAGCTTGTATTCGAAAGGCCGAAGTCGGTAAGATAAGGAAAGATATTTTTTTACATGAACCACCATCCCGTGAGCACCAGAAGACAAATAGCTAGTCAGGGCACTGGCCAAGCCAGTGACAAGCCCAGCAAAGATAGGCATCACCTGGAAGCCAACTAAAAAGCTGCGATGGTGGCGAAGCAGCCCGCCTCCCACCAGGCTCTCAGGTCCTAGATGATCATGCTCACCACTCCAGCCGGATGTCTAGCTTGTATTGCTTCCAATTTGGTTAAATTGCATCTGCTTAGATTACACATTATACCTTTGAATATGACATGCCTTTTTTTGGTACATACTAGTACATCTGTGTATTAACCATGTTCTTACATCAAACTAATGTTCTTGTGTATCCCTCATCAATCACTTATGACGAGGCAGGCAGGCAAGGGGACTACTCCTCATTTAAAGAATGCAGCGTCAGCCTCCCGACATGATTCTCAAGAAACAGAAATGCTAGATGAAGATAGTGAACTTAGCTCTGTAGTTGATTACAGCATTGCCCCTACACTAGCATCGCAGGTGCTTGCTCTAACTTGGCAGCGTGATATGTGGTTGCATGTTGCATATGGTGTCTAGATTGGAATTCTTCCAATCTGGTTAAACTGCATGTGCTAGTATACTTAGCTTATACATTATACCTGTTAATGTGACATGCCTTCCTGTATTTAGTACATAGTACATCTGTCTATTAAGCATGTCCTTACATAAAACTATTGTTTTTTTTGTATCCCGCATCAATCAACATAATGAGACACCTTTAGTATTTGTAGTGCGATATTAGTTGCATCTTTCATATGATTTATAGCATGCGCTGCTTCTAATTTGTTCAAATTCCATTTATGATGGGACACTTTTAACTTGGCAGAGTCATATTGGTTGCATCTTTCATGTGGTGTCTAGCTTGCATTGCTTCTTATTTGCTGGAATGGTTTCTTCTTAGTTTACACAAACAGTTGTGAACATGCCATGCCGTCCTATTTTTCGTACATATTCCATCCTGGTATCATGTGTTTGCCTTACATCAAAGTAGTGATTGTCAGTATCATGCATGAATGAGTTCTGAAGAGAGAATTTTATTGCTTTTTCTTGTCGGTTTTACTTGACAATTCAAAATCAATAAAGCAGAAGGAAGTTAGCAAGGCAGCGGATAAAGGTGCTCCTTCCGAACGGAGGGCCTCTACAGTTTCTACTCCTCCACACCCCAAGTTGATTTCCAAGACAACACATGCATAGACACTCAACAAAGTTGTGTTTATGATGAGCACGTCTCCCCTAGTGCAGCATCACCGGCGCTCCCTCTAACTTGGCACTGTTATATGTGGTTGCATGTTATGTGTGATGTCTAGCTTGTATTGCTTCTAATTTTGTTGAATTCCATCTGCTTACTTTACACATTATACTTGAATAAGACGCGTGTTCCTGTTTCCAGAACATACAATATCTGTCTATCACACCATGTTCTTACATCAAATTACTACTGTTGTGTAACCTGCAACAATCACTTATCATAAGACACGTTTGACTTCGGAGTGTGATATAGGTTACATCTCATATTCTTTTCTAGCTTGTACTACTAATTTGTTCAAATGGCACTTATGACGAGACAGTTTTAACTTGGTAGAGTGATATTCGTTGCATCTTTCATATGGTGTCTAGCTTTCATTGCTTCTAATTTGTTGAAATGCCTTCTCCTTAGTTTACACATCATAAACTGTGAATATGCAATGCTGTGAATATGCAATGGCACTAATGACGAGAGACCTCTAACATGGTAGTGTGATGTTGTTTGCATCTTGCATATGATTTATTTCTTGTACTGCTCCACATTTGTTTAAACGCCATTGATGATGAGACACTGTTAACTTGGCAGAGCGATATTTGTAGCATCTTTCATATGGTGTCTAACTTCCATTGCATTGCTTCTAATTTGGTGAAATGTCTTCTTCTTAGTTTACACATCATAGTTCTGGTTATCTCTTCCGTCCTGTTTTTCATACATATTACATCCTCCTATCATGTGGTTGTCTAACATAAAAGTTCAGTTCGTATGCATCACGCATCAATTTGTTCTGAAGAACTAAATTGTTATTCGTTTTTCTTGTCGGCTTGACTTAACATGGCACAGAGAAAGAGGAAGAAACACATAATGGCAGGGAATGAGAAGAGGATGAATCCTGCAGATTCTGCTGGTACTGATGGTGCAATAGAAGGTCAAAGTCCAGCGAAAAATTCTACAAACACGGCATCCCATGCTACACGAGTTGCAAAAAAAGCCAAACAGAAACAAATAGCTGCCACCAAACAAGCAGAGACAACCCTAGTTCTTGCAACACCTACCACAGTACTACCAGCTGCACGACTTACTCGTGTGTCAACTGAGCTAGCAGCACGTTCCCAAGCTCCCTTGCCACCTGACACTACTTCCCAAGCACTCTTGACACAAGACGAGTTGGCAATATCAGATGAACCTTGTGAGCTTCAACAGCAAGAAGGTAGTTGCTGGAGTCAAGTTACAGTTGCATACTTCTTTATATGTAGTCTCACAGATTGATGTACACTAACACTTCCTATGTTCGTGGTTGGACTAGCACCTAGGCGCAAGAGGAAACAAACATCAGGGATAATGCTCGATAGGTTAACTAAATCTAGAGGAGGAAGAATGGAGATCCGTTTTGAGGCAGGTTTAAAAAGGCCACGTGATGCTACAGAGTCAGCCAAGTTAGTATCAGTGGCAGCGGTTGCCGTTAGGTGTCATGTACGTATCCTCCCAACATGGATTCAGTACAGGAATGACAAAGACGAAACCTAGTTCAACACCTTCCTCGACCATTTATCTGTAAGTATGGTTATGTATGGAAACTAGTAATATCGTCTTGCTCTGTCCCATACTTTCTAGGTTGCTGATAATGAGACTCCCATAATTTTCAACAGACGAGGTTCAAGTTGGATAGCCAAGATGATGCAATCAGACAAGCTTGCACCCATGTTTTCAAGTCTGCTCTGCGACAGAATCGGTATAACTTGAGGAAAACTCACTTTGAAGGCAAGGCTAACAGTGAACTTTCCCAAACATCTCCAGTGGAAAATATATCGGATGAAGAATAGAGGGGCCTTGTTAAACACTGGTCTGATCCGAAGTATCAGGTACATTATATATATGTGATCAGATCACATGTTGAAGTCCTATTTACGCATGTGCCACACAAATCTATCTTCTTGTAGGTGAACTGTTCAAAGAACAAGGCTAACCGTACGAAAGTGAAATTCCAACAGACGACAGGATCTTGTAGCTATATTGCACACTGCGAGGGTCTTGTAATTAGCTGCTGTTTCACTCTTTTCACTGTACCATATTATCAGATCTATATTGACTTGTTCGAAATGCAGAGGAAAGCCCGCAAGGACCAAAAAGTACCTGAACCAAATGCTGTGGAAATCTTCAAGGACTGTCACACCAGCAAGAAGAAGGGCATGACTACACCAGTCAAAGCCGCTGTTGTAAGTCCTTAATCCTCTTGCCTTTTAACTACTACTTACTCTGACTTGTGCCTTGAACTGCATGGTTTGCAGCCAATGTCTATTACTCTTTTCAATTTTATACACAATTGTCTTAGCGTATCATTGCACCTTACAAGGTTTAAAAGAGAGGAGTGATGTTCCTTTGATCTTGACCCGTAATCTAGTTCCGTGCTGGACTTGCCCACACAACGTTGCAATTGCCTGTTTGTCTGTTCTCAGTTGTTTTGTGATATGAATGATGTCATACTATGCTTACCGTATTATAAACTTCGTCTCTTTATCCTTATCCCTCAATACAATGTGAAGAAATAGACGATACATTAGCGATGGTACATGGTCATATGTTTGGAACCTCGTTTTATTATGTACTTTGCAATAAAATACAACCAATATTTTACATGGGTTCACCAGAATAAGTTCTGTATATAGACCAAAAAGCTATTTTGTTTGGTTTTGCTGCCTCCTTAATATCTTCTGTTCTGGTACTACTAATGTAAGACCTCAACTTTTCAGCAAGCTATGGAAAAAATGGTGGAACCGCCACCTTCTGAAGGTGGCGAGGCAACTATAACCGCAATGTCAGCTCTTGCTGCAGTGGGTCAGTACCTGTCCACTAACAGTGCCAAAAGCACGTTCCTGCGTAATACTGGGTTGGTTGTTAAGGCAATATCGTCCAAACTGCCTCATGATCAAGATATGCAAGCTCAAAGCAATGTTGTATCTGCGCTCCAGACACAAGTCCATTCCCTAACAGAGACCCTTTGTGAAACAAGGAGAAACATTGCTCAATGTCGTCAAGATATGCATGGTTTTGAAACCAGACTATCAGACATTTGCTATGTTGTTCAGGAGCCTAGGGGAAATGAAGGCGAGGGTTATGGTGCTCCATCGAACAATACAGCATGAAAACGTAACAGTCAGGTCAAATGAACTGAGCTTCTGAACTTCTGGTGGTGCATTTATGTGCTAGACTGTTAAGTTTTATGCCAACCTTCCTTTTGTTATATAGTTGTAATTTGTTTTGGTGCGATACAAAATTTATTCTTAACGTGCAGCCACCGGCTGAAGAAAACAGCAAGCCATTTTTTATAGTTTAGGGTGTTCCCTATATTTGCACTGGTGGCGATCTTTGATGCCGAGTGGATGTAATCTGTGCAATCGCCTTAATAGCCTAGCGTTAGTTTCGGCCTTATTTATTTCCTAGTCTTCTTTTTCCCTAGTTTGCTAGTGGCCGCAACTACCATGGGGCATATACGGGCCGTAGGATCCATGGGTCTCCTACGGGCCGTCGATAAATGGGCCTGTAATCGGTGGGCCTCGGGCCGTCGGATAAATGGGTCTACATGGGCCGTAATCGGGTATAATTGGTATCGGCCCAACACGGTAACAAGCCGTTAACAGGCCGTAGGACAGTAAAGGCTTAATTCTGTCATAGGCATAACGGGTCGTTAATGGGCCAGAATATAGGACGGGCTGGAAACGGCGCAACGGGTTAACAGGCCAGAAACGGGCTGACTCTTGCCATGAGCCGAATTTGGCCCATTACGGGAACAAGCCAGTAACGGGCCGACTCTTGCCATGGGCCGAATTTGGCCCATTAGGGAAACAGGCCAGTAACGGGCCGGAAGTAATCGAGGGCCGAAAAGGAGCCCAAGAACGTATGGGCCGTCAAAAGGCCGAAAGCTAACACGGGCTGGAAACGACCCATGTAAATCACGGGCCGTTAATGGGTATAAAGAAAATTACTGTTCATTATAGGCTAGAGTCACCGTGGGCCTGTAAAGGGCCGAAAGATACGAAGGCCTCATATGGGCCGAAAGACGTCGTGGGCCATACATGGGCCGAAAGTGAAATGGGCTGGTGTTATACTCGACGGCCCACATGATGTTGTTTGGCCGATTTCCTTTAGGGCCTAACAGGCCGTAAAATGGGCTATTTGCGAAGAGACCGTTAACAGGCTTTTCATGGGCCAGCCCGTTAACTTTTGACCATGTCAAACGGGCCGGCTTTGTAAGCTAAATGGGCCAGTGGTGGGCCGTGGCACGTGTCGACATATCATAGGCGCCTATCTGACCCACTGATGAGCTGACACGTGTTTCGTCCGGCCAATAAGAATTTTACACGTGGAAATTTCCCATTGGTCGGGGCTGTTAACGGGTTATCCAAAACCCGACCCGATAGCTTAACGGCGTTCCGTTACGGTGGATGCCACGTGTCGGTCACCCTTGACGAAAGCACTTCTGTGACGCGCGATTTATCGTCATGGAAGTGGACACTTCCGTGATGATAATTTTGATAATGTCATGGAACACTTCTATGACAGCACATGTATGACTATCTTGATTCTGTCATAAAATCGTCATGGATGTACATGCATGACAAAAAACACGACCTACTGTGACAAACACGCATAATCACGGAAGTGTATTTTTTTGTAGTGTATGGTAATACTTGGCATCTGTTCACCCAAAATCGGGCATTCCCCCGTATCATGTGCTGGCTTGAGGCAGGTATCACAAAGCTCAGTCATGCATTCAGCAATAAAGTGGTCCTTCTCGCCACAACGATAACACAACATCTTCTTCTTTTTGCGTGCCCACTTGGACGCTCTATCAGACTCTGCCCTGTCAACAGCCTCGACCGTGGTCTCAGTCCCAGGTAACTCAGTATTAGCCGGCGCAGTCACCACATCCATAGCCTGTCCGGACAGCTCCGGCGTCTGACCGGGATCGGCCTCCTCCGCGGAGACCGTCGGCTCAACGACGACAGGCGGAGGAGGCTGACGGTGACGGTACCGACCACCTCGACCGCCAAGATGCCCCCTCGACAAAGCCTCCCGGAGGGCCGAGAAACGGTCTCTCAGCTGCACCATCGCTCTGCCAAGTATATCCACGGCCGCCACCCGTGGACGACGAACCGCGGTGTTGGCCATCACCATATGCATTGTAGCCATCGTCACCCCATTGTCCCCGGGGTGGTCCATTAGCACCACGGTTAGCCGGGCCAGGAGGCAAACCCGTACCTCCAGCACCCATGTTGTCAGACTGAGGTGGCGGTGCATGCGTTTGCACCGGCCCAGGCCGAGGCTGCTGCCTGTGCGCCTGAACTTGGTTGCGGGGAGGCGCGACGGCTGTCCCGGGCGGCGGCGGCCTTGGCCCTTGCACGGTGCCGCCCCGTCCCACAGCAGCTAGCACAACCGGGCCCTGCGGCGGTGGCCGAGGCCCTTGTGCAGCACCGCCCCGACCCGCGGCAGCCACCGCAGCCGGACCCTGCGCCGGCGGCCTAGGCCCTAGCTGGCCACCACCGCGACCCGCAGCGGCCAGCGCTGTGGGTTAGTAGGTGGGAAGAGCAGTAGAATGGCATGCTCATAGAAGAAAATATGTCAACCAAGGCTAGTCATAGTCTCATAGACCATGGTAGAGTGTAAATGGAGGACACACAGAATGACAAGTTGACGAGAACAAAAGATCCAACCAGAGGCCGGGCGGAGTGTGGTAGCTAGGAAGCACATGTGGCTAGAAGAGCAGACCAGTAATTGTCGAGAGAGAAATATCACGAGGATTGTGAATGGCAGCACTGCGGTGCCAAAGAAACCGCCATCTAACCTCAGAATAAGACCACTGAAACAGAGCACACGGGAGAGGCTCTTAGCAACGCCTTCAGGAATGGGAATGTCTGTAAGACGCTTCGTTTAGACTCATTTAGTAATAGATGGCTGTAAGAAGCATTGTTTCGCATCAGCACAGTTGGATGGACCACTAATATTGTATATTTGGTGTTGCGATTGGATGAATAGCTGGATTGTTTGGAAAACCTACCATTACCGAAGCACTACATCTTGAGGGATGCAAACATCTAGTATCTGTACCAGGTAGTCTTGCGAATCACTCAGCCATTCGAGATACTGTCCAACCATAAATATGGAGCCACTTAATGGACACCTCCAACAACTGCTCGATAACCTTGAAAACAAGGATCTCTCTGGTGCTAGTTCATGCCATCCAATTGAAGGTGCCTTTCAATTTTCTTTTGCTCCATTTAGT
>NC_057796.1:21313911-21324284 GCF_018294505.1 Triticum aestivum
CCAATAGTTTGAAGTTTCAATCAAGCATCCTTGTATTTTTACATTTCGAAAGACAGTTGGTATGTCTTTTTTTTAAGTCAATGTCACGAAGCTACACAGTAATTGTTGTGCTACAGAGCAGCCGAACCCCACAGCCTTCTTCACCAGCCATCTAGCCCTGTTAGACTATGTAATTGTATTACGTATAACTTCTGTATACCTAACCGTGTATGGTTAGGATTTGTACTTTGTACCTATGTAACACTAATATATATACAACTCACGCCACCCCTAAAGGGCTGTGCGATTCATCAAAAAAAGTCTACGTCTAATATGGTATCAGCTTAGTTACGATCGTTGCTTCCGCTGCCGCCACGATCGCATCTATGGCCTCGGTGCCGGCCGCCGCAGCTGCGATTCCTCCCGCATCAGCCGCCGCTCCGGCCGTCCCGGCCTCTCCGTTTTTGGCTTCTCCGCCGCTGCTTTCCCTGGCTGGCGCCTCCATGGCTGCCACTGCCCAGGGCTCCGCCGTGCCACCGTCGCCGGTCGTCGGCGACTCCGCCGCTCAGCCGCCGGCGGGCTCCTATGGCGCCGCCGTCCCGTCTGCACCGTATGGTGCCGCTCCAGCCGCCAGTCACCAGGGCGCTGTCCTGCATCCGTATGGAGTCCCGCCAGCAGGCTCCTACGGCGCCGCTCCGTATACACATTACCAGGGCGCTACCCCGTATCTTCATCAGCAATCCGGCTCGGGTGGCGTCCCGCCTCTGCACTTGGACGTGCATCACCAGGGCATCTCGTATGTGCCCTACGGAGCGGCACATCCACATCAGGGTGCTTCGTCCCTGCAACAGCCGCCGGTGGCCGGCTCCTACGGCGTCGCGCCGGCTAGTCAGTGGTCGGCTCCCTCTCCGCTGCAGCAGTCCTATGGCCACGCTGCCCCGTTGGCCTGCGCCTACCCGCCAACCTCGGTGCCTGCATCTCCTTACGGTGCGCCCGCTTCATACGGAGCGCCCTACGGCGGTGCATCGACGGAGCTGGTGGCTTCGTCCGCCGTGCCGAGTGGTCCTTCACCCCCGGTTTTTTATGCGCCGCCGCCGCCTTCGGATTATGGTGTATCTCATGCACCGTTCTACTTTGCGCATCTCATCCCGGTGAAGTTGACGACGGATAACTATCTGTCATGGCGTGCTCAGGTCTTACCACTTCTCCGCAGTCGTTACTTGGAGGGGTTTGTTGATGGCACTCTGCCGTGCCCGCCGCCATACCATCCAGGGCATCATGCATGGGTGGCTCAGGATCAGGTCATCCTCTCCGCCATCCAGTCCTCTCTTACGGAGGGGGTCTCGTCACTGGTCATCTTCGCCTCTACATCTCGGGACGCGTGGACGGCTCTTCACACCAGTTTTGCTTCGCAGTCTCAGGCGCGGGCTCATGCCATTCGCACTGCGCTTGGGGAGGTGAAGCTTCATGATCTCACCGTCACTGACTACTTCAACAAGGTGACGGGTATGGCTGACACACTTGCATCCATTGGCAAGGAGCTTGGTCCGGAGGAGTTCACTTCCTATGTACTCAACGGACTGAGCGACGACTATGATAATTCGGTGGAGAATATCAATGGTCGTGACACTCCCATCCAGCCACGAGAGTTGTACGCACGTCTCCTTGCTACCGAGCAGCGCATCCAGGCTCGCCGGTCTACGTCGAGTTTTCCTTCCGCCAACGCTGCAACACGTGGGAAGGGCAAGCCCTCCAAGCCACCAACGGGTGGTAAGCCTCCGCCGACCGCGACTAATTCGCGGAACACCACTACCTCGACAGGAGGTCGAGTCCGTGCCTGTTGCCCTTCATGTGGTGCTCAGATTCCCTGCCAGCTATGTGGGCTTGATGGTCACCTTGCTTCTCGTTGCCATCGTCGCTTCAAGCAGGATTTCTTGGGGCTTGGGAACAATGGCAAGGGCAATGAGAAGCAGGCTGCCCTCGCGACTCATGAGCAGGGGCATACTCCTTCTTACCCAGTTGATGCATCTTGGTACATGGATACGGGGGCTACCAATCACCTGACGAGTGAGATGGGCAAGCTCTCTACACAGGAGCCGTACCGTGGACACGATCAGGTTCGCACCGCTAATGGGGAAGGTATGCACATCTCACATATTGGTCAGGCATCACTTCTTACACATCGATCCAAACAATTACGTCTTCTTAATGTCCTTCGTGTTCCCTCTGTTTCACGTAGTTTGCTTTCAGTTCCTAAACTTACTCGTGATAATAATGTTCTTGCTGAATTTCATCCTTTTCATTTTTTTTGTTAAGGATCGGGACACGAGGGACGTACTTCTTAGAGGTCGACTACGCAATAATGGTCTTTATGCGCTTGATGTGCCACCAGCTCCCAGTGCCTTCAGTGGTGTTCGTGTGTCTCCATCACATTGGCATGCACGCCTTGGTCATCCTGCCACTCCCATCGTTCGCCATGTACTTCATCGTCATGAGCTTCCAGTTGTGTCCATTAAACATGTTGATGCAGTTTGTGATGCCTGTCAGCAAGGCAAGAGTCATCAGCTTCCGTTTTCTGAGTCGAGTCGTGTAGTCCATAAACCGCTTGAACTTGTGTTTTCAGATGTATGGGGCCATGCTCAAACCTCTGTTAGTGGCCATAATTACTATGTTAGTTTTATTGATGCTTACAGTCGGTTCACTTGGCTTTATCTTCTTAAATGCAAATCTGATGTGTTTAATGTTTTCTTGCAATTCCAAGCGCATGTTGAGCGTCTGCTCAATCACAAAATCATTCACGTGCAATCAGATTGGGGGGGGTGAGTATCACAACCTCAACGCATTCTTTAATAAGCTTGGAATCACACATCGTGTGTCTTGTCCTTATACACATCAGCAAAATGGTGTAGCCGAGCGTAAGCATCGCCATATAGTTGAGACTGGTCTTGCTTTGCTTGCCCATGCCTCCGTTCCTTTCCGGTTTTGGAGTGATGCATTTTCTACTGCATGCTTTCTTATTAATAGACTTCGTACACGACTCCGTCAGATGAAAACACCACTTGAACTCTTGCTGAATGAAACTCCTGATTATACTTTTCTCAAGGTCTTTGGGTGTGCGTGTTGGCCTCATCTTCGTCCATATAACCAACGCAAGTTGGAGTTTCGGTCTAAACAGTGCGTGTTTCTTGGTTATAGTTCTCTTCATAAAGGGTACAAGTGTCTTCATGTTCCCTCTAACCGCGTCTACATCTCTCGTGATGTGGTGTTTGATGAGAATGTTTTTCCTTTTTCTGCACTTTCGGACACCTCCACCACTCCCACTACACCTAAGAACTCTACTTTACCTTTGCCTGTTCAATTTGTAGATGCTGCATATACTCCCTCGTTGCTACCTAACCATGGTGCAGGTATTGGGCGAGGGGCGCGACTTGAGCTCCTGGATGATTCGTCGCATGTGGTCGCTCGGGAACTCGATGGTGCGTGTTCTGGGGATGTTTCTCCTGTGCATGGCACATGCATCAGCACCCCTTCGCCTCCCTTTGGCCCCTCGTCCGCTGGCTCGCTGGCGCAGGCCCAGCCAGCTGCCGCTGCTTCGTTCGGGCCGCGACCTGGGCTGGCACCCGAGCCGGCTGAGCCAGCTGTCGCTGCTTCGTGCGGGCCGCGCCCTGGCCTGGCACCCGAGCCAGCTGAGTTGGCTGCTGCTTTGGCTCCGCGCGGGGCGCGTCCTAGTCCGCTCGAGCTGGCTGAGCCGGCTGCTGCTGCTTCGACCCCAGGCAGGTCGGCCCCGCCAGACCGCATGCCTGGCCAGGTGTTGCCTCGCTCGCCTGGTTCGGCCGCCTCTCCATCGACCCCTGCGTGGTCCTCTACTCCACATGACGCGCCTGAGACTGTTGATTCGTCTGTGTCGTTGTCACCATCTTCTTCGACTGCATCTCCGACACCACCTCCGCCACCACCTTTGCCACCTACCGCTACTCGACGTGCTCATACACGCAGTCAGAGTGGTATTTTTCGCCCAAAAGAGCGCAGAGATGGCACGGTTGCGTGGATTGCGGCGTGTGTGGCGCAGACGGAGGCTGACCCCAGTGCTGAGCCTCGACATTTTCAGGCGGCTCTTCGGATTCCTCACTGGCGTACTGCCATGGAACAGGAGTTTCAGGCTCTTCAGCGGAATGATACTTGGCGCCTTGTTCCTCCCATGTCTGGTGTCAACATTATTGACTCCAAGTGGGTGTTCAAGGTCAAGAAGCATGCGGATGGGTCTATCGAGCGCTACAAGGCGCGGCTTGTGGCGAAAGGCTTTAAGCAAAGGTACGGTCTTGATTATGAGGATACGTTCAGTCCAGTTGTCAAACCTACCACTATCCGTCTGCTTCTGTCCTTGGCTGTTACCAAAGGGTGGTCTCTGCGTCACCTTGATGTTCAGAACGCTTTTCTTCATGGGGTCTTGGAGGAAGAGGTGTATATGCGGCAACCTCCGGGTTTTGTTGATGCTGCTCGTCCACATCATCTGTGCCGTCTCGTTAAGGCACTCTATGGACTTAAACAGGCTCCACGTGCATGGCATGCACGACTTGGCTCAGTGCTTCGATGTCTTGGCTTTGTTCCATCCACTGCTGACGCGTCTCTGTTTCTGCTACATCGTCCCGAGGTTACTATGTATCTGCTGGTCTATGTTGATGACATTATTCTTATCAGCTCCTCAGAGGCCGCCGCTGATCGTTTGTTGTCTGCTCTGGGTGGTCATTTTGCTGTCAAGGATCTGGGTGCCCTCCATTACTTTCTTGGTCTGGAGGTTTCACGGTCTCCTGCTGGTTTGACTCTCACTCAGCATAAGTACTCCTTGGACCTGCTGCGACGTGCTGGTATGTTGCATTGCAAGCATGCTACTACCCCTATGTCTGCGACAGATCGGTTATCAACCTTGGATGGTGCCTTGCTTTCTTCAGATGATGCTACAGAGTACCGCAGTGTGGTTGGTGGTCTGCAGTACTTAACTATCACACGCCCGGATATCTCCTATGCGGTTAACCGTGTGTGCCAGTATCTTCATGCTCCTCGGACATCACACTGGTCAGCTGTGAAGCGTATACTGCGTTATCTCTCTCATACTGTCACCTATGGCTTGCATCTTCGGTCTACCTCCTCGAGTGCTCTCTCTGCGTTCTCTGATGCAGATTGGGCTGGGAGCCTGGATGACCGTCGATCAACGGGGGGCTATGCTGTCTTCTTTGGTCGCAACTTGATCGCCTGGAGTGCGCGCAAGCAGGCCACAGTATCTCAGAGTAGCACTGAAGCAGAGTACAAGGCGGTTGCCAATGCCACGGCTGAGCTCATTTGGGTACAGTCTATGTTGAGAGAGTTGGGAGTCTCTCAAGGGCAGCCACCAGTTCTTTGGTGTGATAATATTGGTGCGACGTACCTTTCATCTAACCCTGTATTTCATGCTCGTACCAAGCACATCGAAGTTGACTATCATTTTGTGAGGGAACGTGTTGCACAAAAGCTTCTTCATATCAAGTTCATCTCCTCCAAAGATCAACTTGCTGACATCTTCACGAAGCCACTTCCACAACCTCAGTTTGAAAGTTGTAGGCGCAATCTTAACTTGCTTTGTACTTCAGGCTACAGTTAAGATTGAGGGAGGGTGTTAGACTATGTAATTGTATTACGTATAACTTCTGTATACCTAACCGTGTATGGTTAGGATTTGTACTTTGTACCTATGTAACACCAATATATATACAACTCACGCCACCCCTAAAGGGCTGTGCGATTCATCAAAAAAATTCTACGTCTAATAAGCCCCTCGCTGCTGCCGGAGGAAACCATCGGAGGGAAGACAGCGGCGGCGGGGCACTCCTGCATCCCATCTTTTCTCGTTTTGCATCTCCCCCATCGTCTCGTCCCTCTGCCATTACCTCGTCATGGGACCCCTAGGCCCCGATCTACAGTCAGAAGCACGCCTAGGTGCATCAGGCTCTCTGCAGGATGTGGACTGCCGCGGTGAGGTCATGTTCTTATGCGCATCAGCGGCTGGCCTACGGAGCTGTGGTCCATTGCTTGGTGGTGGTCCTCCAGATCTGATCAGTTGGATGGCGGTGGCCGCAAGTACTGGAGCGACTTCCTATGACTCCACGATGGCGGTGGTCATCAAAAGGTCTTTGGAAGGGATCATCTCTCCTGATTCGATGGTTGAGTTCAATGGTGAGATGCAAATTCTGGATGATGGCTTGAGGCAGAGGGATGGTGGTGCAGTGGCGAAGACCGGTAGTTGCTAGGATCGTGGAAAAGTGATGGTGACAACACACAACTGACTTCGATGATGGTGCTACTCGAGCACCCGGTCTCAAGCGTCGGGGCGAAAGCCTAGGTTAGACTAGAGTGGTTATACCTGGCAATGTCAATGTTTTTTATATCATTACCTTGTCGAAGGCATAGTTCGGATATGTTCGGACTAATTGTTCAGGGTGAAAACCTAGATTCTGGCCTTGTGGTTGCATCTGGTGATGGCGGTGCTTGAGTGTTGCTCCCTTCCTCAAGGCGTTGATGTTTAAGAACCTCCTCGTCCATATGGCGTCATAAGATGACTGGTGCGCATACGGTCATTATTGTAGTTTGCCAATCGCAGATCTGATTGCTTTTGGGCTTTTTTTCCTCGCCTACGCATAACTTTGGTCTTATATGACTTTGCTAATTGCCAATGTGTTTTCGCGTGTTGTGTGATTTTGTGTTGACGTTGTGAATCTTACGTATGCAGAGGTCGGATATGTGCTTATTATGTTATGTATCTAGTTGATGCTCCATTTTAAGCAAATAAAATTCACCTTTTATATAAAAAGAGCTTGTCCGTAGACATAGGTAAGGACTAAAGGGAAGAGTGATTTTCTCTCGTTACAAAGGTTCCAAACTTTCATCCAATACACTGGCTATATGCCATTTCCAGTGGCACAATACTAGTCACCACATGAAGTACGCTCTCTTGTGTAGTGTGTGTACAATTTATCCTGATTTATATTCCAATACCATTTATGTGTATAATTATTTTTCATAAAGATATCCTCACATTCTTTCCATGTACAGCAGGGCGTATAGCTAAACTATGGGAACCAAAACTTTGGAAGTATGCTATTCCTCCACGTCGCACTACTGGAATCGCCCTATACGCCGAACGCCGCGGGCACTCGGCAAAGGCCCAAAAACAGCCGGCAACGCCTTTGCCGAGTGTCACCTTCGGCAAAAGCCACCCGGCATACACCTCTTCGGCAAACAGGAATTTACCGAGAGCCATAACACGGGCACTCGGCAAAGCCTTTGCTGAGAGCTAAACAACCCGTGTCGGCAAAATAAAGCAGCTAACGGATAAGTCTGTTAGCTCCAGACATGTGGGACCACGTAAACTTTGCCGAGAGCCACTCTCGGCAAAAAGAAATACTAGGAGGCTGACATGTGTCGTGTCCTGACATGTGGGTCCACGACAACAGGCCGAGCCCCGACTTTGCCGAGAGCCACTCTCGGCAAAGGGAACCATTAGGAGGCTGACATGTGTCGCCTCATGACATGTGGGCCCACGACCACAGGCCGAGGGCCAACTTTGCCGAGAGCAACTCTCGGCAAAGAAAACCAGTAGGAGGCTGACACGTGTCGCCTCCTGACATGTGGGTCCACGACAACATGCCGAGGGCCAACTTTGCCGAGAGCCACTCTCGGCAAAGAGAACCAGTAGGAGGCTGACACGTGTCACCTCCTGACATGTGGGACCACGCGAGCAGGCCGAGGGCCAACTTAGCCGAGAGGCCCTCTCAGCAAAGGGAACCAGTAGGAGGCTAACACGTGTCACCTCCTAACATGTGGGACCACAAGAACAGGCCGAGGGCCAACTTTGCCGAGAGAACCTCTCGGCAAAGAGAACCACTAGGAGGCAGACACGTGTCACCTCCTGACATGTGGGACCAAGAGAATAGGTCGAGGGCCAACTTTGCCGAGAGCCCCTCTCGGCAAAGAGAACCACTAAGAGGCCCATGGCCAACTTTGCCGAGAGCCAGCCTCGCCAATCCTTTTCCCTTTACCGAGAGCCCCTCTCGGCAAAGTTGTCAGGGGCACCACAGGTTATTATCGTTTACCGAGAGGCCTCTCAGTAAAGGTGTCAGGTTCTACTGGTTGGTACACGTTTACAGAGAGGCCTCTCGGTAAAAGGTGCATTCTGGTCCAGTTTCACAGCCATTGCTGAGAGCCACCCTCGGTAATGGTGTGCCCATGATCCTTTTTTTCCTGTATCTATTTCTTTCCTGCAGCGAAACATATACAGCTGCAGCATATAGTTCATCACACATAGAACATGTCACATATAGGCATCATTGAACAAAAGAAGTAATGATTGATTCTGAAAAACATTCCACATAAAAGCAATAGTGCATAAAAGGTGAAATAGTAGTGAAGCCACTCGACTACCACAAGTTTACAAGTCTCAAGATGCAAGAGTTCTCAACATACAAGGAACAGTTTCAAACATTAGAAGGCATCATTCCATTTGCTCTACAATATGGCAATGCAAATGTCATTCATGTTGAAATGCAAATATGCAGGACCATGAAGGATCAATGAAGAAGCACTGACCTGAATATCCTCAACAATGCTCACGGAATGTGGTACGTGACGCTCTACGGTAGGAGTAGAGCCAGTACTCATAGCACGGAGTGTGTTGACTCTCGGAAGGGAGGAGGTTATGACAGAATTGAGGTGAACCTCCATCCGGCCATTCGGTCTACCGCCTGCCGCGGCAATGGCCACAAGAGGGTCAAACGGTAGCACGTGAGGATCAGCGTCAGGCCCGTACGTCTCCTTCAATTTTTTGGTGTAGTTCTCTCCATCTGACCGGGCTTTAGAGCTGATCCAGTCCCTCTCCGAGTGGAGAGGGTCCTTGTCCTTGTCGTCTTTGGTAAGTTTGATGCTCCATGCCTCGAAGTAAGTCATATCCTTGCAAGTTTCTTCTTTCTGCAAAATAAAGCGATCCAAACAATCAAGGGAATGCTCACAAAGGAAAGAGAACATGATGAAAAGAAAAGGATGTGGTTGCCTACATGTTTTGAGATGACACCTGGGATGGTGAGGTTGCCTTGACGGTGTCCTCGACCCCCCATCAACTTACGCCGTTCAGATATTGCTTTGTGTTCATCCTGCCACCCTGGATCTGTCCACCGTTCGACGATCTTCTCCCAGCACGGACGTTTGTCAGCGCACCACCGAGGGATCACCTGTAAATTAAACAAATACATCTTAGTAAGGATTCTAATTTTGCGGTAATGTAGGGAATATCAAGCATCCATCGTCACTTGCCTTGATGTAATTGTCCCGTGAAAGATGCGTCCCTCGAGCCTCTTGTTTGTAAATCCTATGGTTGAGATAGTCCGCGTGATACTTGACCACTAACCAGACGCGCTCCTCATAGTGCATGTCGTGGACTAGTTTCTTGGCAATATTATCAACCACCACATTTGCACGATCCTTCTGACCCTCAACGCATGTATAGAAATCCTACAAACATGCATACATGTGAGAAGGGTTAAATCATGACTATGGCAAATTTAAACCTTTTGGTATTGACATTTAGGTGTTTGAAAGGACTTACCCAGAAATCGTTGACCACTCGCATGGCTCTGTTATCATAAACCCTCTGACGCATATCCAGGAAATCCGGTGCAAGTTTGTAGTGATCCCATGACCAAGCTGGCTCAATGATACCATTCGGCAAAGTGACCAGTCCAGGATAATTTAACCTACAAAGACCCCCAATGATGCCACTCAGCGACCATGGCAGACGCCTCTCACCACCTTTTACTAGGCTTCTGCATTACGAAGAGTGAAGTCATATTATATGTGGGGAAATGACAAAAGGTACAATTTATATGGGATGAGTCGAGATAACCACTTACTTCTCTCCCATTGGTTTAATCAACAAGTCTCTATGCACATATAGACATCTTGGAAGCTTTGAAGGACCACGTAGCCACACTTTCCCTCTGGAAGTAGTGCTGATAGTCGAACCGCTCGGTTGCGAACCGCTCACCTCGTGGTGCTCTGTTACCCGTGAGGGTCCATCCCCACCCTCAGAAACCTGACGAACAACCAGCCTCCTCTCGGCGGCGTCGTCCTCCACCACCTCCTCCTCCTCATCCTCCACCACCTCCTCCGCAAAATCCTCCTTGTCCTCGTCCTCACACGCCTCATCCCCATCCTCTGTTTCCTCCTCCTGAGCATGGTGAAGCACTGCATCAGAGGGTCGAGGAGAAGAAAGAGGTGCTCTACTCCGGGCTGCTTTACGTACTCCTTGTCCGCCTCCTCCTCCCGCCTCACCTACTCCCCCTCCTCGTCCCCCTACTCCCCCTCCTACTCCC
>NC_057796.1:21324597-21330386 GCF_018294505.1 Triticum aestivum
CCACCTCCTCGTCCGCCTCCTCCTCCTGCTTCACCTACTCCCCTTCCTCGTCCGCCTCCTCCTCCTGCCTCACCTACTCCCTCTCCTCGTCCGCCTCCTCCTCCTGCCTCACCTACTCCCCCTCCTTGTCCGCCTCCACCTCGTCCGCCTCCTACTCCTCCCCCGCGTGGTACTCGAACTTGTTTCGCACGTTTTGTCGGACGGGTGTCTAGACCCGCCAATCCTTCGGCCTTCTTGGCGGTTGTGGCAACCGATGAAGGAGCGGCCACTGCTTTCACCGGTCGAGCAATTTGATCATTGTACAGATCATTCACTTTTTTCAAACTTTCCTTTGGAATCTTGTTGCTACCTGTCATGTTTCAATCACCTGATACGAAGAAGAACAAACCAGTTAGTACAGATGATACAACTTGATGTAAATACAATAAATATATCACATATGAAGAATAAATGGAATTGTCACAATAATACATATAGTTGTTACACACACAAATACATAGAGTTGTTGCACACACGAATACATAGAGTTGTGCACACACGAATACATAGAGTTGTTACACACACGAATACATAGAGTTGTGACACACATACATAGAGTTCTCACACGATTACATGGAGTTGTTAGAAATAAGGGTCAATATTAGGTGCAACATTTGGATCAGGGCTTTCATCATCGCTATCACGCCCGTTCATACATTCATCCTCAAAGTCTTCAGGGGGCCCTCATCCTCATCTAGCCCCATGTGCCATCGCATAAGTAATACCAAATCTCGAGGGTCAGAAACATCCTCGTATTCGTCCTCTGCATTATCTACTTCCATGTCATCCATGGCCTCATGTTCCATAGCATCATGTTCGTGATGCACGCCATCATCTTCCACTGCATCATATTCGTCTTCGTCAGTGTCTGCTTCTTGAAAGAACTCTCCCTCGTATGTGTTAGGGTTTATATGGTAATCGTCCTTGTTTGGGGTAGGTACCTTGATACGCGGGGGTACCTTGTACACGACATCCCACATCAAGAGATCGATATATTCCGTAGATATGCACGCGTATGGGAGAAAAAACACTTGTGTAGCCTGTTGAGCCATAATATAGACATCATTTCCTGCATATTTCGATGCTCGTTCAACTTTGACAAAGCCAATACTAGGGGTTCGTCTCACTTTCTCGGGATTGAGCCAGCTACATCTGAATACGATGGGCTTCACTCCTTGTAAACCACAATACTGCAGCTCATAAATTTCTTCGATGGTTCCATAGTAGTGACGTCCATCTGTCCCTAGACAATAGACCGCACTATTTATTGACCTTCGGTTGGGCCTCTCACGCATGTGTTTATCAGTGTGGAAGCAATACCCATTCATGTCGTAAGCCTTAAATGACTTGGCCTCGTATTCAAAACCTTTGGCTACTTCTCTCACTTTGGCGTCCATATCAACTTCCTGATATGCCTACAAGATTAATAGGAGATTGTCTGGTTCATTAGTGGAAGCATTACCGGCAAGTAAAATCAACTTGAAGTAACATAAAGTTAGAAAAGTTACTTTTCATGAGAACCAAGAAATGAAACCGCCATCAGCATTGGTACACTACACCACAACACTAACGCAAGGACAGAAAAACTGCCGGGAGAAATACAAACTGCCGGGAACAATATTCTACCAGCAGATAGAACTGCCACGAGAACGAAATTCCCGGCAGATAGAGATCTCCCGGCAGTTTTTATGCCGCCATGTTCACATTTCCCCCGGCAGACTTGTTCTCCTGGCAATTAATAGCTATCCCGGCAGCTAATGTGACAGTGCTACAAGTACCCCGACCTATATGACTATTCCACTCTAGTATTGCATTGATGAGGCACCCATTCAAATAAGGCAGAAGGAAACTGCACATGTACTTCACATTTATATTATAAATTCTCATAGTCAAACATTTACATCGTTACAATGTATGCTATTCACAGATTACACATAAAGAATTGCATCATAATTTAGCAGATGCAGTTTGAAGACGTCCAAGTTGTACAGAATGGAACTAGCACAGAGAGTAAAGCTTGTAAGTCTTCTACTTGAGCTCGGAGCATATGGTTACAGCAAGGTATCTTGACCAGTCTTCGGGGACATCTCCAACCTGAACAAGAAGAGAACAATTGAAAGTACATGTATTATAAAACATGATCTGCATACATTGATTTACAACACTCAAAGAATATAATGAGTGCACCATTCCCACTTTTTTATAACAAAGACGTCTACATCATCAAGAGAATTTCTCATCAACTTCCTTAAAGGCATCAAGTGAATATTCAATTTAATAGGAAACTATAAAATGTCAGCAGTTTCAGGCCTTGACACACAAATTAAGCAAATCTAGTTGACCACAATTACATCATCTGATTACCTCTGATATTAATTTCAGTTTCATGTATGTGAAAATTCCATAGAATGTCGTCTAGAAAACTGCACATAAGACAAAATAGGAAGTGACAAAAAGAAGTGACATCCACAACTTGTATGAATTTTTGACATCATAGGATCACTAAAATAGTTATCTAAACACTCTTCTAGTTCTTTACAGAGGGAGTACCTTCTTATTAGTCTTTTGGGCTCCCAATCACATGTACCGATGTTCTTATCCACTGCACTAGCACTTTCTGCAAAAATAAATTATTAAGGTAACAAAAATAGAACAAGTTAAATGCCAAAAAGGTGGTACTGTTTCCAGTCTTATATGGTCAATCGGTTGGCAACCATATATGCAGAACAACCATTTAATCACAAATTGAGTTGTACAAGACGCATTCAACAAAATAGATGCGTAGCTAACAAAACACCTATTTCTACTAGCATGATTTTAGACTTCCAGTGTGTATCTGTAGTAAGATTCATGTTTGCGTACAAAATACTAAACAGTGTAATGACAGTCAACCATTTTTTACACATGAAAAGGTACATTTCTCCCAAACAATGCAAGT
Source organism: Triticum aestivum (assembly GCF_018294505.1). Classification (NCBI taxonomy): domain Eukaryota; kingdom Viridiplantae; phylum Streptophyta; class Magnoliopsida; order Poales; family Poaceae; genus Triticum; species Triticum aestivum. Next base: position 21,327,575 of record NC_057796.1, read on the forward strand.
CCGGCATAACATAACTAGATTTATGAAAGATTATGCAGGACCATAGAGATAATCAAGAATGTGACATCGTTTTGCTTGCATCAAGGAAAAAAGAGTATTGGATCAAAGACTAAGCTTCCGACTACCATGGTTTTTGAGTCGCGACTAGTCAAGTCTGCGGCTCGGCGATTAGTCGACGAAAGTCGCTGTATAGTCGCCATAAGTCGCTGTATAATCGCGAGTCGCCCTGATTTCTAGAAAACGACTTGGCGATTAGTCAGCGACTATACAGCGACTAATCAGCGACTCAAAAACCATGCCGACTACATAAGACATGCAAAAGCTTAGTTCCAAAACATGCATACACTGGACATGTAAAAGCTTCCACTAATCGTATGCATAAAAAGACTTAGGACATTCAGGACATGCATACACAGGCCAAGCAAAAGCTCAGTCCATATGTTCACTACAGTTTCATTTGCATGAAGCTTATAAGAAACCAAATGCTAAATGAAGTTTCAATGTTCTGAAATAGCAGCAAGCATGTATCCGAAAGAAAAATACTATAGCCAAGAGTTAACTACCAAGATTATGACCTCCTTAGTTTGCTTGTGGTCGCACTGCTGCTTTTTCCATGAACTTAGAATCCACTTTCAGCTGCATACTCTGAGGCAAAGACTTTTAAGAAATCAACCATAATAGTCATTGGTAAATGGAAGATCTCTTCAACATAAAAAAAAAACTTGGGCTATAGGATGGCAAAGATAGTACCAGTTGGGCCAAGATAAACAAACTGGACTCATTCTAGTTACTGCTCTGAAGAAAAAGGGACAGAAGTTTGCAAAGTAATCTCACCTGTCAAATGGAGAGTGGATTTTCAGCACCCGGGTGCCTAGGCACCCCCTTATCAGCACAGTTTGTACAGATTCCAGTCTTTGGGGATATGTGTCGTGTACTGTAGCAAACAACAGATTAGCAGATGTACTGGTTGTTAATCAAGGGAATCTGAGAGGATTTCAAATGGAGCAGCAGGATATGACATCTCAGCCAGTAGTAAAGAAAAATGCAAACGGTGTCGGTCCACATTTCTGTCCTTTCCTCTCTTAGACTGTCACGCAATACATCTCTTCATTCTATATTTTTATTCTATCTCTCACATCACCTCTCTCTCTGACACACAACACCTCTCTCTCTTCCTTTTCTCTTCCTTTGAGTCTGACGTCTCACAGCACCTCTCTCTCTCTCTCTTCCTTTTTTCTTTTAAAATTCAGGAAAAGAAGCGTCCTAAGAAATTCTTGTCTCTCTCACACAGCTCCTCTCAGATCGAAGATTATTTTTCTCTGTTTACTCTCTCTCTCTCTCACTTAAATCCCAGGAGAAACATCCTAATTAAAAACATCCCAGAAGAGAAGCTGGAAGCTGGAGTGAGCAAGCATAACAACACGTGGCGAACGAGAATCTCCTCTAAAATGAACGGGCGCATGCAGCAGCTGTATGCTGTCGTTTCATCCATCTCGTGGGATCAAATGATTCCTGACATGCCTAGACCTGCCCTGCCTAACTCTGAAACCTACCGCCCCTTCCCTTCTGTCTTTGTCTCCTTTAAAAAGGGTCCAAAATACTCTAATGCTGCAACCACTCTGCGCCTCTACAGTGACCCATCTGCGCCTCTACAGTGCTCAGCACGGATCCTCGTGCCGCTGGACGGACGGGATAACCGGGTGCCGGGGCACCCGGGCGCCGTCGCACCTTTCTCCTGTCAAATGCTCTCAGTTGGGGCAAAGAAGTAGAGGAGGCGGCACTTGGATAGGATGTAGAGGAGGCCGACAATAGGTGACACTAAGCCTAAAAAAATTACAAATATCACCTTGTAAAATTAATAAGGGTTAAGCTAGAGTCACCTAATAAAATATAAGTTGGAATACTGTAGGAAATACACCCACTCAAATATACACTGCATTTGTAAACAAGAGCAAACTGTTAGTAACATAGAGATATTAATTTAAGTGAGATATTGCATAGCACGTGCTTTGTCCACATCTTTGCCATAAGTCTATATCATAAAAGCATAGCACATGTTCTGTCCACATCTCGTATTTCGCAAAACAAAAACAAAAATGGGGCATCAACTCAACAAACAAAGACTTAAAATGAACTCCAAAGCTCAACTAAACAACTTATTCAGGTTTTTGCTGTTATTAGATCAAAGTAAATAACCTTCAAACTGACAGAAAATTGATGCTTTGTTCTAACTGACAAAATAGTTCAGTGTTGCTACTGACAGAATAGTTCAGTGCTGCTACTCCAAAGCTTATGTTTTTTTTATGTTATTAGATCAAAGCAATTAAAAATTGATGCTTTGTTCTAACTGACAGAATAGTTCAGTGCTACTACTTCAATATTATTACACTTCTACACATTGTGTATAGCTGCACATTCAGAACAAACAAGGAAAAGAGGGAAGCAGTAGTAGAAACTATTTGTACACAGCTACTGGGAACATGTCCATGATGTAAGAAATCTGATACAACTATATACCTTCAGGTAAGCAGTACTATGAGGCGCAGAAATTGTTCGAAACCAGTACAGCAGCGCTAGCGATGTCGATGCTCAGCAGCCAGAGCTGCCCGCTGGAGAGGAGGGCCAACGCGGTGAGCTGCTGCTTCGAGGGCTTGTGGAGGAGGCGGACCCGTGCTCGGGGAGGAAACGCACGATTCGGGGTTGCAGCTCTGGGCGACGACGGCAGTGGTCGGCAGTGGCTTGCGGTCCAGTGGAGGGTGGTGGATGGTTGGGAGGAGGGGGGGCGGCGGCGGTGGATGGTTGGTTGGGAGCG